>NW_017167821.1:565032-619224 GCF_001652005.2 Ceratina calcarata | reverse complement strand
CTCCTCCACCTGTCACGGTAACGTGTAGCGTACACGTTTCCCTCCACGGTCCATATTTGCCATTCGCCTCTCCTCTTCCCTCCCTCTTTACTTTTTTAGCTTTTGTCGCGTGACGCGGCAAGCGAAATCGCTTCAATGTACTCGGTGATGATTCTTGTCACAAGTTTTAATTACTGTAAAACTACTGTTAGTCAATTTGTTGTTTTTACTATAATCTAAACGATCGTTTGCTCACGACTTTCAAGATATAGTGATGCCCAACGTAACTCTTTATTAATTTCCCCTCAGCATCAGGAATCGAGCGATACATAAAAACAGATTCCTCCGAGTTTCCAAAGATTGTTCAGTACTCACAATTAGCCATATCTACATCATTTCTTATTTCTTCATAATCACAGGTTATCATAGTCGGTCAGCGAGTTTCCAATCACGTTTATTAATCCGTCATCGATTTCCCTGTTTCTTCTCACCGTTAACCTTGCCCATAAAATCTACACTTGCTCACTTATCATCCCATATAAATCGTCTTTTGTGAAATTTCTATTCTACGGAATTAATTATCACCAGACGCCTGCTGGCCTATTTTTTTATTCCGCTTCAGGCTTTTTACTTTCTTGTCTTCAAGAGAAAATTCATGGTCGCCTACTTTAGTTCATGAAAATTCTTTACAATAGATCGTCCGTTAGATCGTTAAATATCGAATTGTATCACGTTAGCATCGAGTATTATTCACGCGAACTTGAGAAAGTAATGAACTTGTTTCATCAATTTCATTTGACCTGAAAACTGTTATCTTGTTTCGGGTACCAATGTTAATATCTCAAGCGCACATGGTTTTCCAAACTCGTTTATAGCATTCTATTAGACTGAGATAAACTTAACGGTACCGATCTATGGATTCTGAATGACACTTCCACGTTCCCCGTTGAAGATAGCCGACACCGACTCTCCACTTCTCACTTTCATCTCACAATACGCGCCTTCACCGGAACGGTACTAGCTCCACAGGTGTCCCCGATTGCCACTTCAACCACGTTTTTCATTTACCACATACGAACTGTTCGATTCAAAGAGACATACATCGTGTATATCATTTGATACACGATTTTCAATTTTAGAAACGAAACATTTCATACGCCGCACCTAATGCGAATAAATTCTGCGGATCTCGAAAGTTTAACGTCGATCTAATAAATCTTTTCCATCGAAGAGTCTTCTCTACTCGGTCAGTAGTGTTTAAAAAGGCAATCGGCAATCCTTTCTCCGTGTTTTGCTCTGTTAATTAAATACAGACGGTGCGCGTGGCGTTCGATAAGATGTAGAAGACGTTTACCTTGGTCAAGAATCGATGAGGAAGGCGGAATGCGAGTACAGTTACGGCGGATTGCTAATGATTCAAATCAGTTTTTTTCAATCGAGATCAATGTATTCTATCTCTCGTAACTTGTTCACCTTAACGTTGTTGCAAGTTCAAGTTCACTGATACTTAACCGTTACCTCCACGTGTTCAACCTTACAATAGTAATTCTCTATTTACTGCGTCGGCGTCGATCGGCATCGAAGGCCATCGTTAATTACACTATTTTTATGCAAGATAAAACATTCATTATGTCAGTTTGAAAAATGAAACAAATTGGAAATAAGATTTATATCAAACTTTTCATGTTCTGTATGTTTCTGCACATTTAATTTATTTAAAAATGCAGCAAATTCGTAGATTAAGAATTGCGTTATTGAAATTTCAACTAAATCGTAGAATATTTTTATTCTAATATATTTAGAATTCTTTTCTTCTAACACAAACGAGGACATATTCTACAATGGTTAAAGAACGTAACTTCTTCTTCGATACATTTTCACCGGGATTTTATTGCTAAAAACATTGTGGAGGTGATTTCCAAACTTCTTACAGGACGACTTAATTAGACTAACAAGGAACTTTCTGTTATTAGTCTCTGGCAAATATTAATTTTGTAAAATTTTTGTCCACTCTTTTATTGACGTGAAACTTACTTTGTAACCAGATTTTGTATCATAGACTTTCTGCTGTACAATGCACGGAATTTAGAAAATTTCTCTTTCGAGCCAAATAATGTATCCTCCATATCTTTCAATGTTTATTATCAATTTGCAAGTTCTACAGGAAAAGTACATATATATAATACATATATTAATATTACATGTAAGTATAAAAATGTCAATTAAATTAATTTGCATTCATCGTTCAATTTTCGCAAATATTTAAGAACAATTAATTTGAGAGATATAATACAAGCAGATTTCCGTTGTTAAATGAAATTAGCGATTAGATTTAGCGAAGGACACGGCCTGGTTTTTAAAATAATTTGGGAGGATCGCGTGTACGTTTTCTCCGTGGACCGTTTCGATTTTTACGCGTCAGCACACGCGAAGCTGGTCCGGTTAGGATTGAAAACGGTCCAGCGACCTTGTGCTGAATATTTACGCTTGTTGCATAACAAGCGACGCGTTTCGTTCGCGTTCGGACATTCTCCCAAGGGTTACGCGATGTCAGGTATTTGACCATGCAACAGGCAACCTGTGAGCTTCATTATAGTTCCGTGTTAGTCTCCTCTTTATCTATCATCACCTTGGAGAAATTATTTACAATAAACTCATACATGTACAATCGATAAGAAATAACTAATTATTCCTCGATTTCGTGAATGCATGCTTCATATGCATATTAATATGCATTTTATATCTGATATGTGAATCAATCCTTCAAGTAAAAGTCAACACGGCGTTTAGTTTGCGAAATTAGATAATAAAACACGTTCATGCAAGAGAATATTGAGATTCTGTCGGTTTGCTTCGCGCATGCTATGTACATTAAATTAAAATTACGGCAAGCGTGACAAGAACTAGAGATAGTTTATGACTGGAGTAAATTACATAGTGGCTGCGTCGAGGAAAGTTGCAAGTACGAGTAAATTGCTCTCAACCTTGTGCGTTGGCCAATTAAGAAATGAAGTTGTTTGACAGTCACGAACGATTAGTTAACCCCTGTAGCGAATAAAACAATCTTTCACTAACACGGTTTGTAATATTTTCATTTTCGTCTTATGTTCAATCGTCATTGTACGTTCTCTTAAAATAGGAAGTAGGATGTTTGTGAAACTTTTGATAATCGAGGGTCAGTCAAGTCGTGTTTATCGAGGACTTCACCCTTGAACTCCTACGCAATTTCACTGACATTTATCATAAAGAGAAACTTTCGAGAGTCTGTTACTTTTTAAAGAAGATTCCTAAGAAATTGCTCGCTAATGCAATCCTTGTAATTAAATTCGGGTAATAGCAGCGTATCCGCGTACTGTTCAATTATGTCCGAGCACTCAGATACCTACTTTGTAATAATTAATCGCGTTACAACCAATTTACTTCGCTACTAGTTGTACCATGTATGAGGGTAAAGAAATTCGCATAGCCGAAAAGTCAGCCAGAGAAACGTGAGATACGAGGGAAACGCGAAGATATTAGCATAAAATTGAAATTTTTCGAAAAAGAAATAGAACAGATCTGGATGCGCAATTTTGGTAGCGATAAGAGAAAACTCGTAGCAAGTATAGAAAGCATCGAGTAATCGCTTATAAGCTGTTAGCGTATAATGCGCACGTGGGACTATCAATGGTGACAATGATAACGAGTCATGTTCTAAGATAACATTCGTTTCCGTGAGCGAAGTTCCTCAACGGTAAAAAGGGGTCAGACGTTCTTTTCTTCTGGCATTCCTTTCGAATCGTTTAAAACGTAAGGATGCGCGAGTGACACACTTTTACGTGATGCGCGTAGCTTTTTTTTACATAGAACGGCGTCGGAGTCTCGAACGTAATGTGTAATTTTCGATGTCGATAAAATCGATTGTGTATCGAGAAAGCTAGAAGAGGAAGGAAACCCACCACCTTCTTCATTCCATTCTTTCATTTATTTTTCTCCCTTTTTACTCTATCGAGCATTGCAACATGATTTATTGACTACGCGATCCATATTTACCATTATCTAATAAAAGTATGCCAATTCCGACTTCCACCACATATTCGAGAAGATCCATTTAATTAGGATTTGTAATAATAAAAAGGAAGTAGTTTTTAAATATTTCACAAATATCAGTTTTTACTTTTCTATAATAAAAATCTTCCAATCATGAATCAGGCAATTCGGAGGAGAGTTAGAGTATGAAATAGATAGGGATTAGCGGCTAATCATTAGCCACTGGCAGAATTCGATCGATATCTTCCACTTCCAACATCTGGGGGTCGTAATTGATGTACAGTGTCATTTATTATAATCAGTCGTTAATCAATGAAAGACGCGAGGCCTTGGTGAACTCGTCGTTAGCCATGCAACCATCTGGAGAACCGTTTCGAGCTGTTGCAGAATCGGGTTTGCTTTCTCACCGTGCGCACCTACTCATCGCCGAGATATTTTTTAATTGTGAAATGGCGAGAAATCGGGAAAGTTGCTCGTTTGGGACGAACAATTAGTCAACAGCACGATATTTCGATCGGCAGCTCGTTCTGCAGGGTGGTTTCGCCTCGCGTTGCGTCTGATCATTTAGGAACGTACTCTACTTGCGAAAGTAGAAACGGCGGATGTTGCGCTAACTACCATTTTCCTCGCAGTGTCTTCATCATTATTTTTACTTAATCTGTCACGTTACACAGTCTCACATTTTCGGTTTGATTCATGTGTAAATAATAATTGTTTCTAATCTTTACACTTTTAATTCAGTTGATTTCAAATCAGTTTTATATATTAGCGTAAGTAGATGACTCAATAATTACATACATTATTTCTTATTAGGCATACTTAAACGGACCAGTTCGCTTATTTTAATCCTTGAAACTGTGGCAAAGTGTTTTAAATGTTCGATACATAAATTTTCATAAACTGGTTCCGATTGAATTTGCAATATCAGCAATGTACATATTGAAATCGCACTCGAAGGTGCTTACGATACACTTTGAAATCCTGATTACTTCATGAAGTTTATAACGGAGATGTGAAAATTTTAGAGCAAAGACGAATCGAGTGAATCCGGTTTGCAAATTAGACGCGGTTTTTATCGTTTTTTAGGGGCTATCTGGGTTAAGTTCGAGGTCCGAGTCACTCTCCAATGACGTGACATCTTTTAAGAGCGAGTTACCTGTTCTGACCGACGAAATTGATGAGACGGTTGCAAGTAAAAGTGTGATCAATTTGGGTTGACCGAGTCTCCACTGTCTCGACCTCGATTACAAGCTCCTCCCAACGGGGCCTCGACGCGTCCGAGATGCACCAGCTTTATCCGAAAAGCTCTTCCTTGAGGAAAAATGCTTGCTACCACTAGAGATCCGCTTCGTTCTGAATCGATGATCTCTCTGAACTCGGCACTCAGTTCACTGGTTTCAAAAACGGATCGGTTATTCCACAAGCTTCCAACCCCTTGGTCACAGGACTCTGTAGTTTGCACGCGCGACGTTTGACGGGGTAGCTAACACTTGCGATCGCAGTGACGGCGCGGGTGCACGCGTTCTCGCGGGATGGCACGCGGTACGGTGTCGGTGTTGCGAGCGTGTGCACGCGTGTCCGCGCGAAGACGCATGTACAGAAATGTGGGTCCAACAGCCGATGCTGCGTGAATAGTCCGCGGCCGAGCGAAATCACGGTTTAAGTATTGGTTAAGCAAGTGGGGTTCGAGCGGCGAGTAGCCGGGGTGGGAGCGTGTGGGCCTCAGGTGATCGCCTGAAAATCTCTATGCCACGGGGAGTCAAGGTCTCCTTTCCTTCCATCGGTAGCGAGAAGGGGCCTAGTGCACACCCTTCGGCCAAGGTCGTTCAAAGCTTGCCCCGGCAGACCCAATTCTAGACACCGTACCACGGTCCTCGTTCAACCCGTGTTACTCACATATTTAAAATACAGGGTTAAAGAATGAGATATCTATTAAATATTGTTGCCTGTTTTTGTATAAGTGCATTGTTCAAAATTGATTAAAATTTCAGTACACTCGTATCTTAAAAATCCGCAGTAATGATGAAGGTAGAATTTGAACGGTGGATCTTTGAACCCTTGCGCATTCCTTCGGTACGATCGTAAAAAGTGGAACCTTTAATATTCAGTTCATCAGCAAAACACTTATTTTTGCTGTTATCGCGTTTCCCTGAATTCTTCATTAATCGAAAAGGTGTGGACGTAATCATCTTTTTATATGTCCGCAATTTGTATGGTAGGAAAATAGAGTAATCGATTCTTAAGTTCGCCAACAAGTAAATATCAATTATCGGTAGAAATCTTTACCACGTAAATCGAATTTTCAATATCAGACATTAAAATTTTGTAATGTTGATAGTTAATAGAAGCGGAGTATTTGGTTACTTCTTCCGGATGCAGTGATAGGAAACAAGTTGCATTGAGATATGCTTTCTCCTAATTCTGGTGCAGCGTATTAAGGTCAGCTCCTCTCAGGTTTCTCAGAAATGTTGCTGATCATTGTTACGATATCATGATTTTATGACTGATTGAACGTCGTCGTTTCTTAATACTTAGCGCGAATGAAAATTAAGTGAAATCAGCAATCAGCAGATGAAAAATGTACCATTCCAAGAATGATTCTTTACCTGAAACGATAATTAAAAAGCAACCGATCTATCAATCTTTATTGTGATTGTTTATGAATACTTCAGAGTCTTGTAATCTACTGTGCGGTAGCACACACAGACAGATGTACGACGTGATGCAGGCAACGTACGGTACGGTGAAATCGATGAGAAATACGCGGAGAGGTGGTAGTTATTACTCGTCAATCGGCAGACGGTCGGTCTGGAATTAAATCATGCTTCGGGGATTCCGCAAACTGGTCGAATAAGTGAGTATTACGGAGCGTCTCCATGCCATCTTAGACAAGCGTTAACTGTGTCACGGCCAGCCTAACATTCTTTTCGGCCAGATGAATCTCGTGGACCGCGAACTTTGGCCACTCGTCCAAGTTTCGCTTTTTTCTCTTTCAATCAGCAGTCCCACAGAAAATTCTCGTCTGCTTTGTTAATTAAATTTTTTATAGAATGTTTATTCCATTAATTTTGATTGGATAATGAAATCTGTTGTATTGATGAAATATTTATGAAGAATAAAAGAAAATAATTTAGAAGTGGACTTGTTAAACTGGGAAGATGTAGAGAGATTAGTATTCATCAGGAATGTTCTCTAAGATATTTTATGTTGTAAACAAGCAGTCTTGCAAAGGTGGTTAAGAAGGCCGAATTTCGGCCTTTGTCAAACTTTCTTTTTCGTCCTGGCTTCTAATTATAACTCGCTTCATTTTTCCTAGAACTTTCCTCTTCTCCCCTATTTATTATTTCTAAAAGAGACAGATCCGAGGTGAACTTCTTTTCGTATGACACGCAAATCGGATTTTCTATCATATTTTTTAAGGTTCTTCGAAGAGTTATTCACCGGTTTGATTTTTATTCAATTATTGTAGTTTGTATCTAATGACGATTTGTAAAAAGCGGATTGATTATTAAAAAAATTCCTTACGTAGAACATTTGAACGCAAACTAAATACGCGGAAATTAAAAGAACTAATAACTCACGTTGCGTTACACATTACAGTGAAAATTAGTTACTTACATTGATAAAAATCTTTGCACACGTGCTCCACATCAGCATAGCGCAGATCGGCCTTGCGTTATTGTCGATACATAATAAGAATGCTGCGTTGGGGATTATTTTCCATTAGGAAAAATCCGCAAGCCTCTATTTAGAAGAAATACCTTTCGATGTGTATCCTAATTATTAATTAATTCACTTAGTCACTGTTTACCATTTCCTGTTTTTTATCGGACAGGAACAAGGAAGGAAAATATGTACACGATATGATTATCCAATTATTCTGGTAAACGCATCTCTCGTATATTTACGTGTGGACAACAAGGACGATGGATGTACATAAATCGACGTCGCGGAAAATATTGCAAAATCGTAAATCAATCGTGCACGATTTTGATTTTGCTATACGTACAAACAACTAACGCAGTTTAATGATCAAACCTTTCGCCCGGCTTACGCAAATTAGTATTAGACGATTTACGACAATGCCTTGAAGATTTATCATACATTTAAATTGAACATAACAAATCAACTGGCGGTAGATTAAGTTACCTAAGAGCACTTTACACGACGACACGTTTAATATCACGATATTAAAAAGAAATAGTTCTACAAATAAAACGTTTTCAAATTCCGGTTAATTAGAGCACGATCATTTCCAGATAAGTAGTAAAAGTCAAGCGCGTGGTTAATCCGACAGTTAAACCAGATTCCAAGAAGGCACGTTAGGTCGATAATGCGTGATCCTCGTAATTTTCATCTTTATAGATTGAGAAAAAAGTTGAGAAACGCAGTGAATATTGAGTATAAATATTACGAAACATCGCATGTTTCGCATTTCATGAGGCACTTGTGCCATACGCAGTATCCATCCAGGCATCGAAACCTCCAGTGCTGCCGCGCGCATTCCCATCCACCCATTCAAGTCTTCACAAAGTAGTTCCCGAATTATAGTTAAAAAATTGAACTAATCTTACAAATACATCAGTTTTATTATCACGTTGCAGAGATGCACTATTTAATTTTTATAGCTTGTATAATTTGAGAAATTTACTATTAACGCTATTGAGAAAACTACGAATTTGATAAGAGAAAAGTATGCAGCTACAACATTTTCATTTTCATTTTTCTCCAAGACTCGAATAATAATATAATACTTTGTAAAAGGATGTTGCACATGTTGACCTTTGCTCCAAATCGGTATGGATCTGATTGTCCCGTCGCGTGACTCTCGATAGATGGTTGTTAAAGACATATCTCTATTAGGATTAAACAGACGGTGGAACCAGTTGGCTTCTCTGATAGAGAACAACGAAAAGTCCGACGATTTCCATTCTGCTCACGTTCCTTGTTGAATGGTTGCCGAGATCGCCGGGACTTGATATAAACGACTTTTATTCGTCATCAGGTTTGTATGAGCTTCGTGACCTACCGCAAATTATAATTCTGTCTAATATTTACGAGATACGTTTGAATTTTTACTACTCATTTGAATCAGTAAGTTTTTCAAATATAATAAAGTAACAATTGAATGGAACATACAAAGTTTCCAAAATGCTAATGCACATACATTCTCGAATTTTTATTTCTTACGAATTCAATCTTTTTTATTACTGGATTGTTCAAAACGTTTTTGCCAAACCTTAGCAACAACCTTAAAAACTTGGTTTCTCGTTGCTAAATAATTCTGGATCACTTTTTGCTGATTCTTCACGTGTCCACTTGCGGAAGAGATAATTTTTACGGAATAACGTGATCCGGAGCGGTAGTCCGCGGATCAAGGTCAAGCTTCTTGCAGTTATTTTTATTCTTCGTCGGTTCACGTCGGTTACCGAAGTGACACTGTAACCGAGCCGACTGTTCTGAACGAGCTCGCCATCTAGTCGATTACTTAACCGCGTATAGTTGCCCGCCGAACCCGTTTAAACGAATCCAAAGGGCGTCATAAATATTAAGCGTCGCCTCCGAATTCTATTCGCGGAGACGAAACTCTATTTTCAACTGAGAAGTTCTTTCGCAATCGATTCAGGAGGAACTGTATACATAATCCATGATTTCCGTTATCGCGTACATATTCAAGTAGGCCGAGAAAAATTAACTAGCTCGCCGTGTAACTGTGTTCCACTCATACTAGCAAGCACTCCAGTTATGTATGCATATTTATCACCTCGTTAAATTAAGTCAATTGTTTTTACGCGTAATGCCCGACGTCGTCTCTTAATCGTCTTAATGACTTATGATGTTTTGTCTAATCATCGTATCCAACGTGCAACTCACACTTTTTTTTAATTAAGTAACATCATGTATGCGTCAATTAATACTCTGATCAATCGAGAGTTTTAATTCAGCCAATGATTTATAGTTTCAGGACAACTTTGCGATTCCTCTAAGAGTAAATGTCGGCAATTTGAAATGCGTAACGCAAGCGGTGGAAATCTGCACGTGTCACGCAGCGAATATAGTTGCAATCAGATTTACGATTGCCGTAGAATTATTCGACTATATTTGCATTGGAATTCCCGATGTGCCTTCTTCGAGAACCGCAGGCAACTCTTGCTTTCTTCTTGTAAACTAAGCTTTTATGTTTTAATCACAATTAATTATTCATATTGGACATCAATTAATCCGATGACGTCTGTAAGAAGTGAACATTTACTTTTGTAATTTTAGCATTGTGTAATCGTTTTCAATTTATTTTGGGACGGTTAATTCGACAAGAAAAAAAGATTTAATTAAACGAAAAATCCACAGTCTGTAAAATTATTAAAGAAATTCAACACGAGAAGTAGGAGACGTTTTTCCTTTATCAAATTCCAAGCAACAGGTTAAAACTTGACGCCTTAAGAGCTGCAACCTTCCCGAGTGGCTCGAGTGAAAATTATTGCTTGGCATGTGGCGTTCTCTTTTGTCGATAGAACGTGATATGTGAAAATGATATAAACGTCATTCTGCACCTTGATACTAATTTTTTACCAGTTAATTGAATATTCTAAGAACTCATTAATTATAGGCAATAATTTGCAATCAGTGTTGTATGTTTCTTTCTTAAAAAAAAGCTGATGCGCTGCACTTTTTCTTGAGAAAATCTGTTTACCTCACTGTTCCAAATAAACATTGTATCACTCGTAATTTACCGGATACGTGTAACTTTTTATCGTGTCATATTTTTCCATTCTTCTTTCTTATTTTTGCAGGAAACTTACATGATGTTTCAATAGAAGCAGTAAATAAATTATCATTCCCATTGAACGATAGACTAATTTAGTGTATCTTTACTAAAAGCATTTATTTGGAGAGACATCGATTTCTTCACTCAACCGTTATTATCATTGAAGATAAACAGATTCGATTCGATTCAAGCAAAGGAACATATATTCGCATAAAAGAGTATCAAGTTCTTTAACAATTCATTTAACCAATCTGAGTTCTATTAATCAATCTCGAATGGAACTTTTAATCTGATTCAATTGTCCCTAAATCTTAAGTATCCACCTGTTATCATTGTAAGTTTGGACAAAGTAGAAAATCAATAGCGTATTCATAAGTGTTCGAGATTATGGTCCTATGTAAGTAGATCAATCATTGCAACAACTTAAATTGATACATCGTAGATCCTCTGTAATTTCTCAAACGTAAATTCTTAAAACCGAAGAACTAATAAATTCATCGATGATTTCTATAAGTAGCAGGAAAACAAGCGATCGGGTGCGAGGTCAAGAGTCGATGGACTCATAAAAAAACATGATTTGTATCAATGATGGAAACGTTGGAACGATTCTTTAAATGTTTCCTTGTTTCTAATGAAACGCAGAATAAAATACAAAAGCGTTTTTTGTACACGACGCCGATGGTTTAAGAAAAGGTGACTTGGATTCGCAAATATTTTGTTCATTCGTAATTGGATTACTTCTTAGTGAATGTATATTGATGAATTCGGTCGTGAGTCCTTCATCATGATTCCGACATCGTCGCAAAACCGGTGACTTTTTGACATTTGTAGCAGTTTCTCAGACACTGTAACCTAATTTGCAATATGCTGCCACCGGGAATATCTGCATACTAGATTTACAATTAATGTCGCACCGTCGATTCCCTGCTCATTTAACTGTTTGTATTACAAATCCGTTGGAGATTTGCATGTAGTGACGTCAAATTACTTAAACAACAATCTCTCAGTAAAAATTAATAATTAAATGTTATCGTACCTCGGAGAATTTCCATAAATTTCGCATTAATTCTAGGATTCGCATCGCGGTTTTGTGTCACTGCTTAATGATTCCAACGTTTCATTTCCGCCTGGCTGTGAAATTTACTGACAAACATTTTAAATTATAATAATCTATATGTAGTTTCCTTATGAAGTTTCGCGTCCTTGCATTCTTCGGCAGGCCTTCATTGTCGTTTCGTCTTCGCTGATGCAAATTCTATCGAGTAAAATTAACATGTTAACAATAGTGTATTAAATTATGTCGATGATATGATGATTGAATATAAGAAATAGTTCATAAATTAAAAATTGCACATTCGCAATTGTTCAAATCAAATTCAAAATACTGAAATTTCATTCTGAGAAAAGAATTGCGCGTCTTCGAACCATCTTTCGTCACCGACGGCTCCTTTTTACACGATTACTAATATTAATTGAAGTTACGAGACTGTATTTGCAATAGGCGCGCAAGTCCAATGGCCGATTACAAAATCGAAGGGGAGAGCCGATCGTCTCTCGGCAGCTGCAACACCTCTTGCTAAATAACCTCGGCCCCCTGCACTCCTCTCGCGAGCTCGTTTCTCTCTTCTTCGTCCCATACGCGGATTCACCACGAAAACTTCGAGACCCGACGTAATTGCAACACATCAGCGAAGTCCTTAAGACAGAAACTTGAACCAAGCGTTTCTGTTCATCTCAATATGTTTATTAATCCTTTTTCGAAATATCATAGTGTTACATGATTTTTATTTTTTAAAAATTGCAAGTGTGTTTATGACTGATTGGATTTATGGAGAGACTGAGCTTACAATTAATTCGATTATCAAAATTAACTTGATTCGGTGATTATTGTTAATTGCATGATGCCCGATCGGATGCTGCGCTGACTACGTGCGAATACACTTAAAATTAAAACAATTTCGTTTCGAAATGGTCCGTTTTGCAATGCAGTCTTTTCTCTTTCTCGAGCTCGCACGTAAAAGTATGAGATAAGTGTGCCTCGAGGGACATTATAAATACTTCTCATTTTTCAAATTATTTTTCATTTGGAAACTCAAGTGTAATTGTCCCCTTCGATCTGATTAATTGCAATCTATTTTATCAGTCTCGTTGTATTATTGGTCTAGAATATCTTTTACATGTTTATTAATTTTGTTCACCATAAAGGAAACTGAGGTGTTGACATTATGGTATTAAAATTTTCCTTTTTTGGTCAAATTATATGAACGATAGAGTAACCTAATTCTCCTCGATTTCACTGGTGACCTTAATAAAGCGTTCACCCGGTCTTATTCTTCTGGCCCTTTCTCTTCAACGTCGATCAAGGTCTTCGTTCTCCAGGCGAGCACGTACGCTCAGGGGGTGAGTGACACTTTCTTCGCGTTACGCAAATAAAAATACCAAAGATGTTTACAGTGAACTTCGAATATTTAAACATTAGAATTAAACTTATCAATAATCACAAAAATGGCAAATGATAAAATACTCGGTGGATCATTCGTGCCAAGGTCTTGTTGCGAAGGTCTTGTCTATTAGGCAACTGGATCTAGAAGATGCTGACCGGCCTTCGTATAACCTTCTTCATGGAAATTTATCATTACGTCTAACAGATGATACATTCAGAGGTGTTAAAATGAAACGAGTGGCAAAGTAATTGCTCAATAAGCAGAGGATTCGTAGAATGAATGGCGATTACTCCGTTGCAACATTGAGCAATCGTAGTTTTAGGCTTTTTTTATTTATACCGTACGTAGGATGCGCGTTTTATTATGTAACTTTCTCATCTGCACGTGACGCAACCCTGACAGCTGACAACGTTGAGGATCCTTAGTGCTTCTGTTGATCTCGACTGATATGATCTAATGCCTTCTAATGTTTTCTAAGTCGCGACCTCGTTCTATAATAACATAATGCAGTAATTTACCCTTTTAGACATAGATTTAACGATATTCCTAACGGAATATAACAAACTCTAAATTTGTTAAACAATTTTTTAATTGCATGAGAAAATTTCAGAATTTCATCTGGTCTCTTAATTAAAACATTGCTTCGACGAATTGTTCGTCCTTCAACGAACGTAAAACTGGTCGAGTCACCGCGTAATAGTCCCTCTCGTTGCATCTCGCATTAAAACGCTTTCCACTCAGTTGCCGCTGGAAATTGTCTCGAGAACGAGTTAACCACGTGTCCTGTCAGCTCGCAAGGCTGTCCAAGCGGAGATCCCAGGGAAGTTCCGTAAGTTTCCGTCGGTGGCCCTTCGCGAAACAGGATCACCTCGAAAAATGCGTTCGAAAAACAGCAACCTTGCCTCCCACCATTCGATTCGGCGTGTCCAGCCTTATCGCGATTTGATACCCCACTTCTCGCAGCTTTTCCTACTCCCCAATCTCCCCATGTGTAGGTAGAAAGTAACGGCACAGGACGCTATCCGATCAGTCCTCTCAGTTCATCAGAAACGTCGGATCGAGTGAGATCAATCGCCGGGGTATTTTTCGGCTCGACAATAACCGATCCGGTCCGCGTTTCTATATACCATACGCGATCGCGCATCTTCATCGTTATCAAGGATCTAATTCCGGTATTCACCGATCAACCAACAAGAGAAATTACTCCTTCATCAATAGGCAATGGTGCTGTGATTGTGGATCACCGTATAATTAATTCAATATTGGTAAGAACACGTTGTTAAAGCGATATGTCAGTATAAATTACATTAAACACTATAAAAAAAAGCAATGAAATCCTATTAGAAACACTAAACTAGCTTCTTACACTGTTGAATTCAGTCTTTTTCTTTGAAATGAGAATCGTTTGATGTTTGCCATTGATCTTAGCTACTCTGATTTTTGTAGCGGAACCGTCCTTGAGAGGTTCTTCGCGTTCGACCGTTTCGCTTCCGACTGCACTTTTCCAACCGGTCTTTCTTACTGCTTAGTGTATACTCACCTGACACGATTTCTTATCAACCGGTTCTTTCATATATTTCATTAGTTGCTCGTCTCTGTCTTACCGTTATTACGAAATTGATATCGGGCTGATTTCCCTATGCAACGAAAATTATATTCAACTTGACTATTATATTCCTTTACCGTTACAGCCGGTACGTAGGAGTTTGTATTCGCTCCATTCATTCTCCAATAAAATTATTCATCATGTTTTAAATTTGTCCCGTTCGCTTTTTACTTTCATTCGGCAGTCGTCGTCTCACGTAACTGACTAAGTGCTCCGGTGTCCTTTTCGTAAATTCTTCCATATTTTCTGTGACGGTCAGTTATTACTTTATTCAATTAGACTGAATTTCGATTTTGACACGCGAGATCGTAGATCACGAGTATGAGACCGGGGAACTTGCATTTCCCGGTATGTTCGTTTTCCGTAAGGCCGATCGCTCGGGTGAACGACCACTACCACTGAAACTAGAAATCTAATTGCGATCGTGCGTCGCAATTTCACTCTGTAACCTGTAACAAGGCGGTTTATAGGCGTGGAGCGACGATCAAGATCCCGTGGACGTGTTTGCTTCCGGGTGTCCGTTTCTCGGTTAGATTGGTATGAAACCGATGAGAATTCGCGTATCGGAAGGCGCGTTTAAAATCGTTACATCTCGAAGGAAGCAGCACCTACTGCCCAAACCACTTTCGATCTCGATAAGTCTGAACGCGTCCGAGGATTCTCATGGAAAACTGATGCGTTAGCTTAAATTGGGAGAGCAAATCTCCTAAGACCATGATAGTTACGTAAGCGTGAAAGCGAGCGACTTGGAAAGAATCCACATCTGCGTTGCTCGGATATTGATCAGATTAAAAATGCAATTTAGATCGAAATATCATTTATCGTTTAATCTTTGCGATATGCAGTCTATGATAATGGTAATCTGTAGTTGCATACAGTACGCGCAGCGTTTATATTAAATTTCATCATAAGTATGTCTGTTCCGTCGAGTTGGATTTCTACCAAATCGTTGTAGTGATTTCGGTGGAAAAATTGGATACGCCTGGCCAAAATGTCAAGGAGACTCCGCCATCCGTCGAACCGCTAATGTCAAACTGATTTCCTGCTTGTAATCATGATTTTATAATGTAACTTCTCCGTTGACGTAACTCCGTTGCAACTTCTTTATGCCGTACACAACTTTTTTAACATGTTTGTTTTCGTTTCCGAGAACAAGTAGATTACTTTTGAAGATAATTAAAAGCACTATAGATATTAGCACAGAATTTACTACAAATGATATGAATATATAAAATTCAAGGAAAAGTTAAGTGTCTCTTCCTTTTTCCGTTTCGCCAGCTTAGAAAGTGTTAGTTCAGATCTTGACCTTTCCTCGAGAAATCTGGACTATCATATTCAGCTTGAAATATTTTATTAGATGCTCCAATCGAATTTCATTTAACGAAGATACCGGCGCTAGAATTTAACAATCGCTTACGCCGTTGTTTACCTCGCTTTCTCGCTTTCAAAACTCGCAACTTCTCGAAATATAGTTCGTATAAATGCGACCGTGAGTGGGCTCAACAGGTTTTTCGACCGTCACACTTTCTGTTCGTATTTTGTAGGATCGGCGAATTCTGGCATTCATTATAGATTTTTGTTTTTAGTCCTTGGGAAAATCTTCCATAGCATTCGACGACAAGATGTTGAAATTAATGAGCCACGCGTAAACTGTAGGCCAAAAGAAAATATAACGCGTTCATAATCGTTAATTCGCAATGATCATCGTTGCCAAAGAAACGTTGATAATTAAAGTTCATCTTATTAATTACATTGATCGAGAAAAAGTTATGCAAATGAAGTGGAATCCAGGAATAAGCAAATCGCGAAGTCATCTCCACGGACCCAACGCTTGTTTGTTTGTTACGTAAAACTTCAAGATTGATAACCGCAGTTGATTAAGGAATCCTGCACATTCAAACAATTTCGGATTATAATTTCACATTTCGCACTTTCCAACTTGCGTGTTTATTACATGACCGGTAATGCAAGTTTGTGTTAAACTGATTCCAGTCACTTCCTTCTCGAACCAGAAGTTATGGTAGCTGTTACATCGCTTGCATCGAATTGGTTACATAGAGAAAGGAAATCAAACCGATTAACTTAATAAGACGATGGAAAATGAATGTTGATCATTTTTGGTAGCCAGCATCGACTATGTTTCCCACAACGTCGCGCGAACGTTGCAGCTGGGATTACGAAACATTCAGGTAGTCGCAGTACCCGACGTAGGAGATTTCAGTCTACCATCAAACTTATTAGCCATCGTCCATTGAATTATTAAATCTACGACGATGCGATTATATTAGAAAATGTTGATCTCCTTAATGCTGAATTAATTGGACGAGGAAGATATAAATCAAGTGGAAAATTTCACTTCTGTCGGTTAACGTAATGACCGAGTGAAGGTTCTAAGAACAGTGAAAGAGAGCGAAAGCGGCAATAGAGGCAATGAGTGGCACTAGAGAAAGAGGACTAGTTTTCTCAAACAAATTCACAAGATTAATATTGGATTATACTTGACATTGATATTCCTTGTAAAGCTCAAGAGTAAATTTTTATCCTTTCAACGAATGTAGGCCGTTTTACTGAGGTACACTCAGTCTAGTCTAGACTAATGTAAATCACATTTAATTTAAGCAAAAACAACGTGTTTACAACTTCTCGATCTATTATACGCTTCATCCGGCAGCCATAAAATTTTCCCTAATTTGTCATTTGAATTTACGCAAGCTTAAGCAATTTCCTCTTAATCAATCAGTTGCTCAACCCTTTTACGATGATGTGCCAAAGCGTTTACGAATCAGTCAATTTCGAATGGTGGTACAAATCTCTTTCCCTTGCTTTCTTCCTGCTTTCCCAAGTTGACCTGCGGATCGGTCATCGATCGCCACCGAACACGGATGCTTGCGTAACAATCGAGTTTCGTGCCGTACCACACGGTAACTATGCGCACTGACATTCTTACCTCACTGCCAATGGCACATTGGATGCGCTCACGTGATCGCGTACTCGATCTCCCTCGGTTCGACTCTAAATTTTATCAAAGTTTGCATTTTGGGACCACGGAGCCCTCACTTCAAAATGAATATAAAAAATCTTGAGTATAATCTCGTAATCAAATATCAAAATTTTGAAGTAAAGCAATTTTCTCTGCTCGAATAGGTAAGAAGTTTTTCTAATTTTAATTTCAATACGTTCCATCGTAATGGATATAAAAAAAGAGAGCTTCGTCTAAATCTGCAGGAAATAGTTTAAACCTTTCATAAACGCGCGTACTCTTGACTCTCACTGTACGTACGATAAACTAGCTGACAAGAAGAAAGCGTAGCGAATACGTCGTTTCAGGTTCGCGTTGCCTGATCGGTTAAATAAAATCCTCCTCCGACATTTCAGACTTCTTTCTGTTTCTATTCTGTTTGAAAGTTTACGGCCTGAAGTTTCCATATATCAGTCATGAAAATCGTGTGGACGTGTTTGTGCGAATTAGCATTAGTTTCTGTCACCCTGATTTAAATTTAAAAGATTCATACACTTGTTCCCAGTTCATTCATAAAACATTAAAATAGATAATCGATATTTATAAACCGTATCAATGGTGTAATTCAGCCGAGAAAATCCATTTCGTTATATCTGTCGAAGTTCAGGCTTCTTATCTCGCAAAATAAATGATCTACAGG
Source organism: Ceratina calcarata (assembly GCF_001652005.2). NCBI lineage: Eukaryota > Metazoa > Arthropoda > Insecta > Hymenoptera > Apidae > Ceratina > Ceratina calcarata. The sequence continues at coordinate 600,741 of NW_017167821.1, read as the reverse complement.
AACACTTGACAAATGTACAAGATGTATTATTCGCTCTGATAGGAACGCACGAGCGATTCCGAACAGTTTCTCAGGTGATCTTTATGCAAAATATAGGAAATGTTCTTTTATTTGTTGCATATAGTAAGAGGCATAGTTACTTCTTGTTTACTTTCGAGTCGCGTTGCCGGGATGCCTGCAGGAAATCGGCCGTTCGCATACACGGTGTCCTCTTTATTTCAGGCGTTTTAGAACGATAGGTCATCCAGTAATCAAGATAAATCTCATTTGCTGACCAATTCATCTTTTTGTTTCACTATCATAAATAATATCGTATCTTGTTCTACTTTGATACAAAAGTTCCCATAAAAAATCATTTTGCTTACGACAATGTACTCGTTGTTAAAATTGCAGGATATTACATTCCCGTACATGCGTCCAAGGAAGGGTTACGAAACAGCAAAGATAAATCGCGAAACGCTGTAAATCATGGCCACGGAAAGCTGAACGATCGCTTTTACGTGATCCAAATTCCTAAGCATTGTTAATGATGAATAAATTGCGGATATTATACATTTATAAAAAAATAGAATGCATAGAAAATATAAAGAATGGACGTAAACTATTAGATATATGATGTATACAGCGCTGTATGCATATAAGAAAATCTAAATCACATTTTTCAAATTGACTTAATAAATGTTTTATTTGCCATAATAATCCGCCACTTATTAATGAAAAAAAGCTTCCGTCCATATTTTTCTTCCAGCTGAATCAATTGACAAAGGCAAATAAGAGAAGATCGGGGTTACGCATTTTCATTTTGCGCTGCTCGATGTTGGCCGCGAATTTTCGAAGCGTAACATACTCGACTTCGTTTGAACGTAGACTGATAATATTCTTCCAGGCGAGAATAATCCACATTGCTATTGCTGCCTCGAATCGAATCGAGCCCGTCACTTCCTGTTTGACCAGACGTTATGCGAGTTTCGTTTCCACGCTTATAGAGGGAGAAACGAAGGAAATCGTAATTTAAACAGAAAGGAAATTTAAAGTCTCGAGGCTGAGTTATTTTAATTTTAAATGGCCGCGAAAGCATTTACAAGTATAATCGATCAAATTTTCGTTTTTTCACGTATATTGTTGAAAGATTTTTAAAACTACAAACTGCTACTGTAATTTGAGTCCCATTGGGTCTCATTCACTGTCTCAATGATTACACGGGTACTGTCATTCTTTAGTAGTATCTTCTCAGTGATATATTGTAACAAAGATTCGAATAGCCAAGATAGTCAAGAAAGAATTTAAATATGATGATTAATCAAGTTTTCATTCCATCTTTCAAGAATAGTGCGGAACAGTGGGAACGAAGTTCGAAAATTGTATTTACGTCTGCGTGATTCATTGTAACGGAGAATCTAATAGTTAAAATTACGTAACTTATTTTGTGACGTTAATAAATGAATTCATCATGTTTGTATATGCAAAATCGTTATTTGAGTTACTTTCAAAGTAGCCACGTAGTACTACTTCAAGCTAAAGGTCCTCTTCACGGAATAGATAATGCTGCAGTTAATAAGCAATCCTCAACCGCATCGGCACGTTCCACGAGATCTTCAAATACTAAGAAACTGCAAATCGAATTCGAATTTCGTCTCTCGTTATATAAAAACCATTTAAATTTTTTATATCCAATTATTTTTACATTTTAATTTCTTCTAACTTAAAAATTGTTTTTCAGAAACATACAAGACTTTGTCTATCCTGTATAGAAACGTGTTCTTCATTTCTAGCAGTTCTTTACTTTCTCGCTCATTCGAAACCATAACCATTTGGTACGATAAAATGAGAACTGGTAGTAATAAACACAGCATTCTACTATCATCGTTAGTATTAGAATCGTTGTTTTATGTGTGAGTTTCATCGTGCGTGTCAATGGGTTAGTAAGGAAACTTTCGAGGGAACGTGAAATTAAAATTGAAATTAAAAGCGCTACAGCCGCGATCGTTGGGGTCGGTTTTTTAAAGGTGGAACCGGTCTCGGTGAGAGAGAATACCCGTGACACACAAACGCGATGAGACGACGACTGCTGGCACACATTCTCTCAAACACACTCTTCGATTGTCAATAAACTATCGTTTGTTTCTGAATTGCTCGTTACTCTTGTAATTTGATGGTCTTAGAAAATTGATATGACAGTTTTATGCTCGTGCATTTACAATAGAGAATTATTGAATAAAGTATACGAAATACAAGCATGTGTTGGACTAAAATAAATTAACAAATTACTATATAATTACGCGTATACTGTGTTAAATTATTGTTCGATTACTGATACATAATTGTGATTAATAACTAGGCATACAACGGAAACGAGGCAATTAAGAAGCAATACGCGATCGACGCTTTGATAATGCATGATGGTGGTTCATTCGTACTCGATTCTCTTCTAATAGATGGAATAAATCAAGCTGGTCGAGAGGAAACGATTGTACGAAGATATAGTAATCGGATTAACCACTCGGCAGATAGAATAACTAGCTACAGAATAACTTCATTAATAAACGAATGGCAATTGTGAACGTTTATGATAAAGCTATCATGCGATTTTTCTGAAAACTATTTCCGATCACGGGAACTGAAAAAAATTTTACTATTGGTGTGGATTGAGTATCGAAAAATCAATAAATTCAATTGAAATTAAGAAATTATACATCTCTGAAGAAATGATCACCTTCTTTAATGTAATAGAAGGTTGATTTAGAAAAAGGTGATTGTGTAATTTTATGGTAATAAAAACCCAAATGTACATGGATTGCGTGCATCAGAAACGCTGCTGTTGCAGAAACAGTGCAATGCACTATTGTCGGGTCTCGCAACGTGAATTTATTAGCGGTTCGACGCTGATTCGAAATGCCATTTGGCTGGAGTTAAGAGAGATGCATCCACACGTTTTATGCGAACCTTATTGATAATTTTCCTTAGTATTCATCGATCTCTAAATAAGAAATAAGTTGAAGCATGAAAGGAAACACTTTCTGATCGAAGTGTCATGTCGAATCTTTTATTAATGAGCTAATCTTCCGACCCCGTATTTAACATGAAATAATGTGTTAAATACAATGTTTAAGTAGTTACAGTCTATTTTTCCAGCAATTACCCATTCCGTTTACAAGATGTTAACAGATAGTTGAAAATGTGAATTCATGTTTCAATGATCAGGCATTAAATCTGGTCGGTCAGTTGACATTGAAAGAAAAATATGTACTTTGCACAAAAACTGGGAAAATATTATTTTTTGTTAAATCAAATGTCATAAATATGAAAATTATCCACGCGTGGAACTTTAAGAGTTTTTGTAATCGTCCAATAGCGCGTGAAGAATTCAATGAAGCGTGTAGCTTAATACAGAATAATCTCTGCTATTATTGTAATTACTAGCAATCGTTTTTTCGCAATTATCTCATTAGTAGCCAGCTTAATGAGTTTTCGTTAGACAAGCTTTCATTATTATTGTATGGGTGATACGACGTAACAAACTGTCGAGATATTTGATCGTATAATATAAAATGATAAACTGTTGCAAAATGTATCGTTAACCAGTGTTCTCGAGAAAATTACCGTCCATAAAATTTTCAATATTTTCCTTAACGGAAACTGAAAAACCATCAGGCGTTGTAAAGCAGCAGTAAAATTGCAACATGCCAAATGAGCGGTGTATCCTTTCCCGGTTTAAAGAAAACGGAAAATCAGGCTAATGAAAGTGTTCGCGGGAGAGCTGTTGGCAAGAACCAACTTGCACAGATAATTATGCGATGCTTGTCATCATTAGATATATACAAATCGTAAGAGTTTGAACTATATTTTACATGAAAGAAAAGGGAGCAACAAGCGTAATTTTCTTCTGAGTTCATTCACCACCTTGTTATCGCTGACACAAATACCATCATCATCGATTTCTCGATTTTCAGACTCTGTGTGTCGTCATGCGTGACGTTTCTTGTTCTTCCTTTTCATTCTTCTTCGGTCAATTTTTAATTGGTTTAACGTACCGTTTACTTTTCGAAAATGATTATAATGCAGATTGTATCATAGCAAACTATTCTTTAATTAATTATTTCGATCGCGAGCGTTGGTCGTAAATTGAATTAAATGCCAAATGTCGATCAAAGAGCGATATCCGTTTTTTTATATAATTGTTAACTTATTATAGAAAATTGAATAAACAGGTGCATGCATAAGTACTTAGGTATCGGAGTTGCGGTATTGCACCGGGATGCTCGGTTAGTTTCCTTAATGAAAGGTTGCGTTCCAGGTCTTCCTATCTCCTCACGCGATCACCGTAATTGTGCTAGTTCTCCTTTTTCTTTCTTCCATGTACCGACGCGTTCACGGTGAAAATTCCGCTGCTCTGTCCCGTTACCATCCTCAAGGAATCGTTACGGAAATTCTAATCTTTCCATTCACTCGACGGTTCACTTTCGAAGTTAGCAAAAAGCGTCAAAGTTTCAATGCGACAATGTCAGTCCTCAGTTAAATTACTATTATCGTTCCATAGAAATTGGCTCGACGAGGAAAGGTTGGCATTTTACGACTTGCCGTAAACTCGTAATGGTCATACTTGAGTCAAACGGCCAATACACTTTTCGAGTGCAGAATTAAGTAAATGATGTGGTTCATGGCAGGATTTAATAGAAGGGTGAATTCACAAAAAGGCGAGCTCAGTGACCTAGAAATGAAAAAAGGGAACGGTAGGAAAAAAGTGACACGATTCTTTTGTGTAGCGTAACATTGCCATTGGGCAAGCCGTCGAAACGTTGTCATTAAGCGCTGCGAAATCGAACCAAATCGTTTGATATATGGAACCGGTTCAAGTATATTTAAGAAAGAATTTAGATTTGTGCAATTACCAATTACGAAAGCGGACACCGCGGAAATGACTGATCAAAACTCCTGATTCTATATCTCTGTCCGTATGTTAATGTCAAACTGACATTCAAGTCTTCATATATTTCTTCTCCTATAAAAGCGACCGTGTACCCAAAAATCTTATACCTGATATTCAAGTCTTCATTTTATTTACATTTTAATTCCTTTTCTCTTAGAGAAAAATGATCATCGACCCAAAAATCTTGTACCTAATATTCAAGCCTTCATGTTCAACATTTCAGTCTGTCCTTTTTATAAAATTGTATCCACAAATGCGATACTTGTTCCAGTTGAAGTTGAGCGAGCATAATGAACGGCAGCAGTGCGGTTCACGTCGACAGAGCGTCAAACATTTACAACAACTCGCTGGTTCGTTTCTGGGAGCACACCTTCACTGATCTAGCCGGTAAAGAGTAATGTTATCTTATAATATAATATATACTTCCCCTAATTTTGATTGCCGTTCCAATTTCGAACCATTCGTATTTCGTTTTTCAGATCCTCGGACGAAAGACTGGTTCCTAATACCATCGCCAGTGCCTGGTAGTACTATTTTAATTGGTTATCTATACTTCGTTCTATCATGGGGACCGAAATACATGGAGCATAGGAAACCGTATCACTTGAGGAACATTCTAGTCTGTTACAACATGCTGCAAGTCCTCCTAAGCCTCTGGCTGTTTTACGAAGGTCTGGACGGAGCTTGGCTTCGGAAGTACAGCTGGAAATGCCAACCCGTCGACTTTTCCAATTCTCCGGAAGCTCTCAGGGTATTTTCTAATGAACGACAAAAGTATTCTATTTAACTCATTTACATCATGGCTCTCGTTATTGTATAGCAACGTAGAATGAATAATGTTCATATTAATCTGTTATATCATCATATCATGTAATCATATCATATTTTTTGCACGTTCAATTCTAAATCCACTATCTAATTATTAATGTTAAAAAGTTGTATCAATCAAATTGTGCACAATACGTATTGTCCCTTATTAGCACTTAATAAAATGTACGATACTGCAAATGAGTTGACGAGGATTGGTTGAACGTAGGTCGCCAGAGGCGTGTACATTTACTTCCTGGCTAAACTATCGGAGCTCCTGGACACGGTGTTCTTCGTCCTCCGAAAGAAACAGAATCAAATCACGTTCCTTCACTTGTACCACCACACGGTGATGCCGATGGTCTCGTGGGGCGCTACCAAGTACTATCCAGGAGGACACGGCACATTCATAGGTAGACGACTCGTGTTTCCTGGATGTTATCATTATATCATTACCTCGTCCCCGATCCGATAGCGTTTCCTCGTTTCAGGTGTCATCAACAGTTTCGTGCACATAATAATGTACACGTATTATCTGCTGGCCGCTTTGCTACCTCAATATCAGAAGTACTTGTGGTGGAAGCGATACATCACCACTCTACAAATGGTAACGACACTTCTTTTATGAACATCATCGTCGTATTTCATAAAATGCCAAAAGTCATTTACTTAAGTAAGATCAATTTTTTGTGAAACAGGGTCAATTCTGCCTGGCGTTTCTGCACAGCTGTCAACTGTTGATCTACGACTGCGATTACCCGAAGTGGTCTCTGATTATAATTCTGCCGAACGTTATATTCTTCTATTTCCTATTCGCTGATTTCTATGACAGCGCGTACATGGGCCAGAAGACACCCGCGAAATTGACAAAGGACAAGGAAAACGGAGTCGCGAACGGAAAACCGAGTAGGAAAACGAACGGAAAATTAACTGAAGGGAAGACGGACTAGTTCCGAAGTTTCGAAAAGCAAACGGCGGTAAAGAGAGGAATTGACCAAGACGATTCGCGAGTGCGTTGCCGTTGTCTCTCCGTTCGGTGAAATTTCCATTTCATTCTACGAAATTGTTCACGGTGGTAAATCTTAAGTCTCCACTAATTTCGGAACCAATGGCCGTTCCCTTGAAGTTTCAAACGGGATGATATCGTTCTTGAAAAATTAATCGTTTCTTCTTGAGGACCAATTAGTTGTTAAATAGATATTACGACTGCGCGTACAAACTGGAATTTCGATGCGTTTAAAGGCAAGAAAAATCTACTTAAACAGAATATTACCATCTCAATACTGCCAGTTGTTCTACGCTCTGCAAGTGGTCGTATGACGTAGAGTTTCGTAAATTAAATTCGCGGCTCATAATTGCATTGCAAAGATCCAGTGATCTATGACCAATCGTTTTTTCCATTCGTGAGTCACATTAACTGTGCTACATTTATAAATCGATTGTCCACAAAATTGTATAATGAAGCCTACGTCAAAGATTTAATTCTTCTTTTTCCATTACCTTCGACTAAAAGGAGAATGATCCAAAACTTTTCAGTTGCAAATGAATGCAATTTGAATGATTGTACATATTTGATATCCGTGAAATTTTAGCGAGATGAAAAGACGTAGAAGGTAAGGCCGAGGAAGAAGTCGAAATCGCGTCCTTTTGGGTATAACCGTAAGCGTGTAATTAAGAATGAAATTTAGTAATTAAGTCCAAAGAGCTTTAACAGTTTGGGAAATGTTCCATCGTAAAATATTTAACAATCAGTTTTTAGCACAAATCTAATTGCATTTGGATATGATGAATGAGAGTTGAAACTAAAATCACAGTTGCGTGCAATATCTTTTTTGTACTATATCGGTCGATTACTTTAAGGTAGAATAAACTTACGATTACGATCATGATTCTCTTCTTTTTCGTTTCTCGCGATAAAACGAAACGGACGCAAAACGGAAAGCGGGAACGGAGAGGGCAAGTCCAGGGATTGAATAACTATCAGTTCGACGCTTATTATTTCTTAATTTATCTTAGCTCCATCGATCTCCTATAAATAAATTCAATGTTAACGCACATATGTCGCGGTTAACGGTAACAATTCCTAAGTATCGCACGCCGTCAAGCGCGGCAGATGCAACCGCTGAGTTCGTCGATTCGTTCAAACTACGCAGATTTTCGAACGGATCGACGAGATATGACACATCCCGAATTGACTCTCGACTTAATTCTTCCGCTATGTATGTACAAGATTCTTCGTTCGAATTAATTGAAGAATCAACTCACGACGCGTTCACAGAATTATAAATATCTATTTTTATACAAAGGGTCAAAATAGAGCATCCATTCGATCAAACGAAAAACGATTTCTTGTGAGAATTAATTGTCGAGGAATTAGGGGGAAGTAGTTACCGTTCTGTTTACACTCAAAACGGTGCAGGATTTCTCGTTTCGAGTCGTATCCCACTTCGATCCCGCCTTGGGCGATTTGAGTTTGGTCAAGACTGTCCTTTCTCCAGTCAGTCGGTGTCTTTCCACGAACAACGGATCGTCTGGACCCATTGGCCTAGATTTTGACTGGGAGCCCGTTATCTCTCGAAATTCTGAATTCATTGAACGGAACCTGATTTAGAATTCTCTAATTGGGAAGAGCTGGCATTGTCTTTTCAATGTTTGTTCGGTTGTTCTCTAATGGTCCCTTCTTTTTCCCCTTGGGTAACTCCAATCGATGAGACTGGAGGACGTTCATGCTGGAGGAAATTAGACTTCCTTCTTCTTGTTGTACGCCTTCCGGTAGAAGTCGCTGAACAGGTAAAGGAAAATCACTACGTTGGTCAAGAAGAAGTATGTCAGTGCTTTTGGTACTTTGCAGTCCATTGCGAGGATCATCATCAAGTAGGCGAACATAATGGCGAATTGTATCTAACAAGAAACGGAAACAAGTAAATATTATCGTTCGTGCGCATGGCAAAATTAAATAAACAGACGTCATGAATTTCATTTGATTTTTAATCTTCACGTGTAAGAAAGAATTACCAGTTGCATCCAGGTCATGTACTTCTTCCACCAGAGGTACTTTCTATACTGCGGGCCCAGGGCGGCGATCAAATAATACGAGTACATGACGATGTGTACGAACGAGTTGAGGCAACCCAGAAGTGCGCCTTGCTCCCCGGGTAGGAACTTGAGGTAACACCAAGAGAATACCGAAGTAATCGTGTGATGGTAGACGTGCAGGAAAGTGACCTGGTTTTGCTTCTTTCGTAGTACGAAGAACACCTTTAAAGATAAAAATGAGTACTTGTCTGATTGATACATTTGTTGAAGCGATTAAACTTACCGTGTCGAGAAGTTCGATGATTTTCGCGACGAAGTACCACCAGGCTCCTCTCGTTACCTGTTTTAATTGCAATATAATTTAATTGTACTAAAGAATTTACGATATGAGTGCAACGACTTACTTGAGCTTCGAGTTCTAAGTCGACGGGCCCACGATTTGAGTTGTTGCACTTGGTTGAGAACATAAGTAGTCCGACACCGGGTTTCAACGCCTGTTTAAAGATGATGATTAAGAAGATGAAAAAGAATTATTTTATTTAATCGCGTTGAAACGTACCAATATTGTAAGCCAAACGCTGAACACGACTTGAAACGCGTTGTAGGCGATTAGCAGCGAGTTTAATTGGAATGCTGGTCTTTTTTCCATCATTTTCGGGCCGACTTTTAAAACGAACGCTAAGTAGGTCCCCACGATGCATAGCATCGGCCCAGGCGATCCCATCATCGGCCACGAATCGACGTTCATGTCTAGAGAAGATAATTAAAGAATGATAAATATTAAAATAAGTTATCACATGGTACAACTCGAACATCTGGGTCCCTCACTGACGTACAATTGTCACGGAGATGAAATTCTATATGCTATTTTAATGCAAATCGGTTAGGTAACAAAGTTTAATGTTATTCACGGTATTCATACTTCTTCACCATTACCAGTCGCGATTTCCATAAATTAGCAACGCAATTGATTTGAAGTACAAACACATTTTTTGTAACAAATCACAGAAGTGTCGAATGATGCGATGAAAAACGAGTGAAACAATACATAATTCACGTAATTACCTTTTTTCATCTCAAAAATTTCGTTGTAGTTGTTCATTACCAAGTGTATCAGATTCGACATGTTTAATTTTTCTGAAAAAGTAAAAGAAAATTATTTCCTCGGAAGGAATGTGATTGACACACACGATGGAAATTGAAATGTAGGACAATAAAATATTATGTGGTAATATAAAAATGATTAATATTAAATTTTGCAAATCATTATGTTGAAAAGTCTGCACTATATTCTCAACAAACCTTATGAGTAAAAATAAAAATAGATAGAACTGCTACGAATTCGATGTTTGCGAAAGAACTCTTAAAATATTCTTCACTTGCTTTACACAGAACTTCCTAAACTCGGCAACGTTAATTAAAGAATTACCTGGAGTCCCGAAGATGTTTGCAAATCAAGACAGGATCGCTATTCTTCCTCCTCGAAGTGTGAAGTTCCGATTGTGGAAGACCAGTGAGGAGCAGATGATGAGGAGGAAGCAGCGAACCAAAAACTGATCGTGCGGCGACGAAAGTAGCCACCAAGAGGACCAAAAGCCACGATCTTCTTCATCCGCCCCACCAACGGCCGGCTTGTAAAATCGAGACTTCCGGCGTGCGGACGCGAGAGGAAGGGATGAACACTAGGTCGCGCATAAATCATAAAGAGTATTACGGACCAAGCTTCATCAACGAATACCCGATCAACTATCGACGAGAGGGTGGTGGAAGGGTCGAGACTCCATATTAAATTCAGAATCATTTATTTCATTATTGCTCACGTGTGAAATGTTTCATTTGAACAAAGTGCTTAGACAATTGGCACAATGCTTCATTAGCATAACATTTTTCCACTTATTGTTCCGAAAATGAAATGTAACTAGGCTGCTGAATCGAATGAACTGATAAATTGGGACTGAGTGCGCGATGTCGAAGTATTATAGGAAAACAGTCAAAAGTAGGAGGAACGAAGGACGGACAAATGCAACGTTCTGTTTGCATTGCGGATATTTGAAGAAGGGATTATTTGCCAGGAATAAAGAGATCGGGGAGTTCCACAAGGTATTTAAACTTCTAAATATTCGCGGGCGCAAACCAGAGTCTCTTAATTCCAAGCTATTACGATCCATCTCAATATTTAAATTGTTTTAATTCCACGTTTACTCTTCTTAAAATTTGTTTTATTACCAATTGCGTAAGCCCAAACATGTCATTAAGATTTCATTTCATGAATAACTATACCTGCAGAAGATATAAAGAATACTTGTTGCGTAGAAAAGTAACAAAAGATGAGTGCATAATGTTTATTTAAAAATATATTTTCTTAAACTAATATCGTAAATGCTCTATTCCGTAGAAAAACTCGCAGACTATTTCTATGTAAAAATTCTCTTTACGTTTTGCATACTTCCTTGTGCAGTAAAATCGCAAGTAGAACAAACGGCAGGAGGCTTGTGATATGAGTGTTAGAAATCATAAATCAATCATCTGCGAGCCGATGAATGGCCGGGCACGCGCGAGAGCATCGTAACTCGAGTCCCACAATGTTTCTTTTGACACCGCAGGCAAGCGTTGGATAGATTAATGGCACGGACGCAGTTTACCAGATCCTTGCAAGGGGAAACTCGTTACGAGCTTCTTGAAGAGGCTTTCTAACGCAGCGACGAAGTAAGCCAATGGGACGGTACGGAATACATAAGAACTCCTGCGAAACGAGGTCGGAATGGGCTCAGGTTTTGCAAATTAACGTCGCCAATTTCGTAGGAACGCGCGATACAAAAATCCACTGAATTTTTTGTAACAATTGCACCGCTGCAACATGGGTAGGTAACTCTTAACTTTGCCCTTCGTTAATTATTTTCTACTCGACGCTGAATAGATTCCGGTTTGTCAACAAGCTTTCAAATGCATATTACAATTTGCGTCGAGTTCCTTGTAAAAAGCTATTACATAATAAAGAAAAAAAAAGTAACGTGGTGTATCTCTCGGAAGTAGACATGGATTCATAAAAGAGATGTTCATTTTGAAGGAGTTAATGCGTCCTAGAAATCATCAAGATTGTATATCATAGATCATGCGGATGGAATCGTAACGGAACTCGCACACTTTCTAAAGACCCATATATCGCATGTAACAAATGATTATGTCCGTCCTTGCGTGTCAGCTTCGCTATCAATGGGAGTGCGTTTTCTCAAGGGTGTATCGCGGAATCTGTACGTTATGCAACCGAGGATGTACGTACGTGCAATTTGTTAAGATTTCGAGGTCGGGGGAGGGAAAATGAAATTCCATGGTCACTTTTAGGCATGGCCCAGCCCCGGTATATAACGGCACTTGCCGTTTGTTCAACGGTATCCTTGCTTTTTTCATATCTCTCTCCGACGCACTTTTACCTCTCGCCCAGGTCCAGCAAGTAGGTCGGCTTTTTCGAACAGGCCCGCTTTCGTTTTTCATCGGTCTTAAAATGGGTTAGGGTGTCACGAGATTCGGAATTTATGGTACATGACAAATAATTTAGGAAGACAACAAACCAGGATCATTTGCGTCCATCATATTTATTATTTTCAGTTACAATAAGTGTATTCATCAAATTAAGTTAAACGAGATAGAATTATTATTAAGCCGAAAAAATTAAAAAAAGGAAGCACTTATTATCTATTGACATTTTATATTGAAGGACAGAAAATTGGGAATCATTAACGCCGTTTCTATTTATTAATTCCAATTATGAGAGTACTTATCGAGCCGATCTAGGCTTATTGCAATCACTGTTGACGGGAAAAAACTCACGACATCGATCAAAGAATATTTAGCAATTAGATATTACTTATTTGCATCTTTTCTTTTTGATCCGTACGTGAGTAAATAAGTTAATTTAACGAATTGAAGTGCAATGAAGCTTCACGGATACTCTAGCAAAGAATGAGGAGTGGACAGTGAAGAATGCGGTGAAACGAAGTTCGATGATGTTTACTGGCTCTTTAAGCTCCCGTTTGGAACATCTCGAGGTGATGCATCCGTGTTACTCTTTCGTTTCTTGATGTAGGTCTTGTAGTAGAATTCGCCAAACATCATTATCATGAACAAATTCTGTGGGATCATCGCGGCCGCTGTCCACTTGGGGAAATTGCAGTCAGTACTAATTAGAAATATGAATTGGAGCAGTATCAGACAGAATTGCGTTAGCTGAAGCTGCGTTATGTACTTCTTCCACCAGGGTTTCGATATTTTCAACGAGGTGGCCAAGTAGTGAGTGTACATCACGATGTGAACGAACGAGTTTATCGTACCTGCATCAATTGATTTCATGATGAGCATACATTATACATGCATTGTAATAAAATTATGCATGCTATATGCATGAATCGAAGATTTACCTATGAAGGTGACTTGACCACCAGGAAAGAATTTAGCCGCTATCCAGGAACCCAAAGTCATGCCTACGTGGTGGTATACGTGAAGGAACGATATTTGTCCCTGTTTTTTCCGAAGAACGAAAAATATTGTGTCGAATAGGTCGAACACTTTCACCATAAAATATACCCACACTAACTTAGATATCTGTGAACAAAGCATCCGTTTTCCTAGATTTCCTTTAGCCTAATCAACGCCTTCGTTTAATAGGATTTGAACATTTATTTGATCGTGAATACGTGAAGTAATTCGACCAATAATTTCTGATTATTTATGCTTGATTCATTTACCTCGACGGCACGCGGGTCGTATGAATAGTCCACTGGTTGACAGTAGAAACTGTAATCGTTCAGCCAAGCCAGGGTCAGTGCCTATAATTATAAATTTAATTTATTGAATAAAGCGTTCGTCTTCTATGAAAATTTTTTGTTTACCTTATATAACAAGTATGTGCACACTATTATTTGTAGTAAGTCATACAACTGGACGATCTTGTCTAAATTGAGAGGTTTCTTTCTCGCCATCCAATTAGGTCCCAAATCGAAGACGAAGTAGAGATAAAACGTTATTATACCTACAAGGGCCCATGGCGAACTGATCAGGAATAAATCCTGCGTCCGTGGATCTTATGAAATATAAATTTTTCATTATACTTGAATCTATACGTGACAGTATTAGAAAAACCCATGCCATAAATAATATATATAATATTCGATAATCGGGAATATGTTTGAAGTTGCAAGTCACTTTCACAGATGCTCTACCTGATAATTCATCGTTAACGTAGCAGTATCCTTGATAAATTTGACGTATCAACGTTGTCATAGTGGCACTGTACTTCTACAGCTTTTCACTTCATACAATTTTAATAATTCTCGGTAACTATAGAAAAATTTCAGCTACCGAAATTGTACTTCACAAATTCTCTCCTATATTTCTTTTTATATAATAAAAAATGGAAGTTCGACGATTGATAGAGATCTACGTCTTGGTAGAGATCGATCGATAGACGTAGTTGTCACTGTACTAAACACGACCGATCCCCAAGAAAAATCGATTTGGACTGACTGTTTAGGAAAAATATACTCCATTACGATCGTTCGCCATTGTATTATAATTAACCAACGATTAATTAAAGACGAGGCTAAGCGACCGCGAAGACACTGTATTTGATTGAAAATAGCTTTCTTCGACATTCTTTATAGGTGTATAGGTGTACGACCTCCTCCAAGGTTGAACGATACCAAGATCAATGTGTTTTAAGTAAATGATACGATGGACGAAATTGATACAAAAAGAAGTAATTGTAATAATTAATTATTGAGAATCTTGATGACAATTTTTGAAATCCAACTTATGTTTAAATCCATTTAAAACACTAATGACGTCCGAACGATGACTGCGTGATAATTCTGTTGGATGTCTCTTTCTTTATTACGAAAATGAAAAAAGTGAATACGCTTTTAATTATTTCGCACATGCAATCAGCATAATTGTTCCCCGATGGAATGTTGCATCCAATAAATGGAACACTGAGTTACCGGAATTGCGTCAGATATCCGGAATGTAATATGCAGAAGCTCATGTGATTTTGTAACACTTTCCACATCTTAGGTATTTAATACATATTACAAATTCCGATTTCTCAACTATTTTCGCTACGTTTCGTATACTTACCTTTGGGTTTAAAGAAAGAGTTCAATGTTTAGTAAATTGAAAGAGTATTGACAGAAATGTTAATTTAATAAATTTTATACAGCCTTGGGTCAATGAAAATTCATTGTTTCGACTTGTTTTATTTGGTAATCGATTAAACGAAGAATGCGACCTTGATCTGCTGTGAATGACCACTTGACTGTAGAAAAGGCTTTGAAGTATTTCCGATACTCCCGGGAACTTTTAATTCGTTCGTCCAAATTGTTAGGACCTGATGTTATCTTGGTTCATAATTGTACAGATCATTTCTATTGGTATAGAAATTATGGTATATTGAACAGTAAACGGATGAAGAGGTCCTGTGGGTCTCACGGTCGTGACCCTTAAGCGACAACAGAACGTTGACCATCGTATGTATAATCGACGATCCGCTGGCCTTTTATGTACGCAATCTACTTACTTTCCATCATCAATGACGATCTATTAAAACTAAAGAAAAATAAACGTGGGAGATTGAATTTTTGATTTTGTTAGATCTTTATTTAAGATACTGCTGTTGAAAATTAATTTCAAATTTTACAAATCGAAATACAGTAGTTGAAAAAATATCTCTTTGTCAGTTATTGGTAATGCTCGAGTATTCTTCTCAGCTACTGTACAATCCTTCCTCATTCCACCGTATGAGTATACATACGACAACACAATTTACCTGTGTATAATGAAGTTTGTTCGAATCCTAAATAAACGAGTCAAGTATCCAAAAAATTATTCTAGCATAAATATAATTCTCCTCTCTTGTTACATGAAATTACTTTCTAGTCGAAATGAATTTGTACTCTATTGTGGATTTGCTCTTGCGCAATAACACTTCTACGAGATAATGCGAGAAATGTGAAAACATTACGCTATTTACTATCGATGTCTAATGATTTTTTAGCTTGTCCGCGATGGTACTTAGCCGGAGACGCGCCTTTCGAATTACTCGAAGAAACGTCGATTTTTCGCGCGACACCTAAACGTATTACGTGCACTGGTATAAAACAAATGGGAACTGCATAACACGTTATCACGGAACAATTACGAACATTATTGTCGATTCGTTAAGAATTTTTATGTGTGATTGAACGATATCTCTATTATCGACGCGTTGGGCCTACGACGTTACCGATTTTCTGATCCAAACGTGGTGGCGCCAGCTTGACGCGCGCACGAGATTCGAATTCTTCAGTACGGACAAAGCGAACGAAAGAAAGTATAATAGAAATGACTAAAAGGTGAAAAATCGACAATAAAGATTCCACCGAATCCGTCTCGTCTGTGGAGAGCTATTTAACAAGAACGCGATCGTTCGAAGCGGGTAAAGAACCGCCTAACGAAACGCGTATGTTCCTTCGTAATAAAGAAGAAACGAGCAGGGAACAAATTTTATGATCAGCTCATTCCGCTTTGCCCTTTATCGTCCCGTTGGCCTCGTTCTTTCTCTTGTTTTTCAAGTAATTCTCGACATAGAACGAGCTGAACATGTAGATGAAGATGATCGCGTTCAACGACAGCAGGAACGATAACGATTTTGGGAAATTGCAGCCGTTGAATAAGATTTGAGTGCTGTGGACGAAGATCATGCAGAACTGGACCAGCTGCAATACCGTCAAGTACCTCTTCCACCAAAGGTACTTGTTCATGAACGGCCCTATCGAGGACAACATGTAATAAGTGTACATGATGATGTGGACGAACGCGTTGATGACACCTAAGAAGGTTCCGTGGCCGTTGGGCAGCCATCTGACACCGATCCACGCGCAAATCGGCATCAGCGTGTGATGAAACACGTGCAGCGTTGAAATCTGTCGATTCTTTTTACGGAGAACGAAGAACACGGTGTCTAACAACTCAATCAGCTTGCAGACAAAATAGAAGTGCACTCCGTTCGCCATCTGCAAGTTACAATACAGTTCTGATTTCTCGATCATTTGCGAAGTATTTTCAATTGAAATTTACTACGCACCCTTATAGCCTGTGGATTATCCGAGTAATCGACTGGCTGACATTTGAGATTGTAGTCGAACAGCCAACCGCTCATCAAACCCTCGTAGAAGAGGTAACAGCTCAACACCACTTGTACAAAGTTGTAAACGATCATGAGATTTCTAAGTTCGTACGGTTTCTTGTCCTTCATGTACCTTGGCCCAGCTGACGTACAGAAGTAAACGTAACTGACGAGGATCACTAGCAACGAGCCTGGACTCGATACCAAAAACCAGTCGCTCGTTCTCGGATCTGTAATCGGAAATGAAACTCGTTCAGCGAACAGTCTTTGACCAATGCAATAATATTAGTACTTTGGACATTGAAACTTTGCATGCTTCGTCCATCTGGATTATATTTAGAGACGTGTCTTACCATTTTTATTGTACATAATATCTTTGTACCACTCGACGATCCCCGACATGTTTCCTGGTTTCTAATGAACGGGTCTGAAAAGAGAAAAGGACAACTTTCAATTTAATCCGGTTATCCTTGCTAGGCGCGAAGCCGGCGATAAATAACGCGAATTACAGTAAAGCAATAATCGGTATGGCTCGGTAGCTTGATGATATAGTGATTTATTGGAATTCCGCCACCAATGTCTTAGGAATCGTTGCCTAATCGATCGATCGTCCCTGGTGTCCATCAGAATGCGTTCATCAATTATTATCATCGACAAATCTGCCCAGCGAGGATAAATTCTTTCGCTCTGAGATAACAATAATAATGATAATTGTCGCGAAGGCTTTCTGCGCTTTGAGGACGAAGCGAAAGGGAAATATGCAAATCTACTGGAAACTGTATTGCCTGAATTATGTCGGCTTATCTCGGAATTAGCTACGCGGAATGAAGGCACTCGAAGTTATCTCCATCTTCTAATTGCACCCTGAACAATTACCAGGAGTGCAATCAACCGTGGGATGTTGCACTATTTTTTTTTTTTTTATAATGCAAATCTCGCACGATCGTTTGACAGGTACGAATCATGCCACGGTAATTATATTTTTCAATTCTTAATAACGGAAAGCAAGTTTTTTATGCTGCGTTTCACCAGCGAACATAAACTTACAGTCGTCGTCTGATCCCCGGCCAGGAGATAATAATTAGCCGAGACGATTGACTTATAATGACTCAGTGGATATCGTTGAACGAAATCTGGTATTCACGATCGATTTAGACGCAGAAAAAATTGTCCAAAGTTTAAGGACACCGGACAAGGTCCAACTTCGTGAGAAGTAGACAATTCCTTCTTTGGCTCATTCGATTCCTTCCGTTTGGAGATATGTGTCCGTGCAAACGTGGCTCGATTTCGTAGACATACGTCAGTTCTTATTGTTTCACCAGAATTTTTTAAATATGCATTAAGTTTCAATTATAGATAGAGAGAAAATTGCAATTCATTTTCATGAGATCCATTCTGTTTAAAATTTTGGATTTCAAAATTAGGTGTAATTTGTATCATGGCAAGGATAATTGCAAATTACTTAATATCGTTTGAAAATTCATATTACTTGTTTGACCTAATTTGTCAACAATTTCATTCCACACAAATATCTTATAATCGAGATTCTGCATGATCGAAAACGCTTCGCCACGAAGTAGCGTTTGCTCTGTCAAAGAAAGCAGGAAAGCAGTGAGAGCGAACTTATAAATGCTCGTTCTTTTGTCTTCTTAGATACTTTTGTTTCTTTTTTTGCTGATATTTCCACGAAACGATGGCTAACGAATGAGGGATGCAGCTCGGTTCGACAGTAAGCAAACCGAGCAGAAAATAGGTACCTCGCCAGGTGAATGCTAGTCGAGAGCCAAGGTGAACGGGATTGTTAACGATCCGCTGTTTTTTCTGTGTCCCTTTACCCTAACTCAGCGATTTCAGTACTAACAACCGGCTAGCCCTGTTTCTTTCATCGTGCCAAAACCCGTTCAGGGATTCACCTCGCGAGAACGTTGCCCTCGTCGTTGAAAATCCCTGACGACTTGTTCCCCTGTTCCACCTCACTCTCACTCTCACTCTCTCTCTCTCCAAACTCTATATTATGGTACCCATAATCGATATCTTCGAATTCGTAATTATGTGAACACATAAGCACGTTTCACGTCTCTGAATAATATTTTCGTTTGTATATCTAGCATTACGGATAATTCAGTGATGGAACGTTGTCAGAATATCAGTGGACTCGCAAGTTTGAAACGGAAATCGTTTCGTAAACGGTAATTAAGAGTGTGACACATGCATCTATTGCCGTTTACATAGCCAACTGCGATCAGTATAATATAAGAAATTGTACAAGGAACAAAGTGTTTATTTTCAACTAATTTAATCGAAATATTTCAACTTATTTGTCGTAATTATATCTTTTGATAAAACAAGATATTCAATAAATCAACAACGAAACGAGACCATATCGGTTGACGTAAAATCGGAACTGGTTTGAATCTGAAATAGGCTAAACCAGAAATTCAACTTAGAGATAATTTGTGCCGCGTCAGAGTTCAAGGTATTAACTGTAAGTTACATTGTTCCTAAGTAGTTGAACGTATCGCGGACACTGATCGGGCGCCGCGTCGCGCCATCACCAAGGAAAGGGTATTAGACAGATCTAGGTTGCTTAACGCAACTTAACTTAAGGATGTCTTGTTTAGAATCATACAGGAAAATAGTTTGGAAGAAGAAAAGTTTCGGTTGAAAAATACATATTCTTCAAATTGTTTTGTATGAATGTGACATTGGCACTTTTTGCATCGAGTAGATCGTTCATTAATGTAACATGAGGGTGGCTGTTTATAGGTGTGCCTAATTAAGAAAACGCGCAGAACGAGTTCGATCACCATAACATTTATTCTGAGAAGCAGGAAGTCCTTTCTTCCCACTCGAACAGTATTCCACCTTGAAACCAATTTCGACGTACGACGTATTTATTGATCCATAAAGTAGCGATGATTCTTAAAAAAGCGAGATATTTCGTCCTTCATACTTTCGAAGTTTGACGCTCTCACTTCGCAGTTCGGTCATTGGTATTTCAAGAGAACTTATTTGAATCGAATTAACCTTTCCAAATTAATATAGTTCAATATTACACGCTTAATTAACCGCTATGTATTCATTTTTTTATTGATTATAAATGGAAATCTTATCTACTATTAAATTCTACGCGTTCACTAGGATGAAAACGATCAATGAACATTTCGATATCGTACCTGATACGAGAAAGCAACCGTCGAGTTCTAAATGACAAGACTTGCCAAATTATAGTCAGACGTCATTGAGAAGCAATCAAAATATCGTCGTCATTTCTTTCGTGCATGAAACGATAGACCACGAGTTGAAATCTTATTATAAGTGTACATAGTTGAAATCCCGGTTAGATATTTCCCTGCCAATATAAAATCCACAGACCGGACGTGGGTTTTTTTCATTTTTTGTGCAACTGGATAGTTATCTATTGCGTACGCCCCATATGTGTATTTCCTTTTTTTCCTTCAACATCAGTATGGAAATTGTGCTTAACGATCAATTTGGCCACGATCAAGCAAACATTGCACCTTTTAAGTAAATAAACTTCGTCATCGAAGAGTACATTGAACAAACTCATTTGCAAATGAAAAGTCACAATTGCCTGTTGCGATATTCTTTACATTTTCTGGGCGTCATCGTTCGTGGAAGATTGTTACTGGAAAAGATTAATTAACAGTTCGAGTGTGGTTGAACCGGTGAAAACGTGACCTGCGCCAGCGCCCGGGTTACGTTTTGAACCAACGAGAGTTCGAGTTTGCAATAAGTAGACGGTTAACTACTTTGTAACGATGATATTTGTGAATGTTATCCCGCCTACTCTGTCCGGTCAATTGTTCGGCAAACAACGAGGCGTTTATCACTTTGGAATGGTGTTAGGCACTCGAGAATTATTTTGCAACAAAAGAGTTAGTGAAAGCTTCTTTTCAGTTATAAAGTAGAAAAAATTGCGATTGCACCTGTCAAGGATAATTTATAACAAGGAAGGTAATCGATTCGACTAAAATAAAAAGAGGTTTCATTCATCGACAGAGAATGCGGAGAATCGAAAGCAGACGATTGGGCAATAAACTGGTCGAAGACTAAAATTAAAATAAACTTGTGCCGCAATCGGTGGGAATATAATTAATCAGTAAACGTGTTTATAACGATCATGTTTCAATTTTTAATAAACTTTGAATCCTAATTGCATAACACATTTGTGCCAAAGAATTTTCCCTCGTTTTTTTCAAACGGGAACAGACATTCGATTGTCTACCATATAAAATGTTCAGTTAAGACGTGTCTGCAGTTTCGAAACAATAACCGACGACAGGAGGTATATAACATCGTTGCAAAATTCATTATCCACGGTTATCTTATACTTCCCTCGACCAAGAAGGAGCATTAGGTCGAACAAGACGCTGCGTATGAGGCGGTTTCGTATTCACCTTTCGCATGTAATCGCTTCTTTTCGCAATAGGTCTAATGCGAATGTGCGTTCGTATAATTTATTTGGTCAAACTCGGAAAACAGTCATTGTATCGGATGCACATTGACACAGTAACGCGACGTTTACCTTCCAAAAGAGAAAAAGAAAGAAACAGCAAATTCGAATGTCTAACGATTTGCCTGTGTCTATTCAACGATGCTATTGAATCGATGAAGTGGAGCGATTCTGATTCTATCACGCGGATGAAAGTGAAGTTGCACTCACCTGTTGCGAATGCAGGTACAAAAAAGAACCGATGAAAGTGTAAATCCCGAAGAAAGGAAAAACAGCGAGAAACCGCGACCACTTCTTGCTCCAGAGACCACCCCCTCAGAATCTCACCCTCGAATTCCGTTGTTTTTTAATAAAAACAAAAAGTAGCTCGCAGGAATCTAGAGGCAGGATCCAGGGCACACGGTGTGGTGTGTTTCTGAGGAAGATCAATCGTGGTCTGGAGATCACTGCGAGGAAACTACTGTCGGCTATTCGGTCCGTCTCTCCTGGCACACACCACTGATGAGAACACCAACGCCGATGCCAAGGTTCTCTCTCCCTTTAGCCGCGGCTACGAGCGATATCCTCGTTCGGTCTGACAACGCGAACCTATACGGTCGTAGTCTTATATCCCTTCCATTCTGGCTGGTTCTCGCGATTACGATGGAAACCGCCGCGATTCAGTTTTTGCACACGATTTTTCAACTACGCGACCTACCGATTTCTTACTCTGCTCCCCGCTTACGTCACAGTTTTCCATGCATTTCACGGTCGTTGCCACCTCCGCGATCTCGTTTTACCCCTGTGAGGGGACAGTGGAAGAGTTTATTGCCGATGAAATGTATGATTGTTTTCATATTCGAATAATAAGTTGACCGACATACATATTTCGTTCTATGATGGTTATTTATAACATTTTCATTAACCACATTTCGCAATTTTGCTAGGCCACTGATCTCTAACACACAGATTATTGTGCGTTACTCATCGCAGAAACGAATTTATGTTAAGATTAACAGGTGTAAAAAATGTTTGAATATTTCACTTTTAGAAATCGATCAATATTGACCGAACGTTTTGCCGTATCATCATGCAAATGAGTATCTAGTTTTCCCTAGTAGCATGAGTATGCAGGTAAATCAATTTATGGTTTTCGTTTTTCCGAACGCACTGAAGATTTAGCTTAATATGTTCTAAAGTACTCGACTGATTAAATCATAGAGCGAATTTCGCAAAGTAAATTTTCACTTTATTCGTGACATACGTGGTTCCGTTGAACCATTAAATTGAAGTAGTCGACTGCGGTTTACCCGTTTGCGCCACACCTGTAAATCTGATAGTTGAACGTCTAACGTGGATGTCGTTACTCGTCATTCGACTCGCGAAACATTTTTAATTTGATCGGCCGCGGTATTGCGCGCCGTCAAATAATAAGTTTAAATTGCATTCTAATATATTCGTGCAATATTTAAACCTAGGGTCATGTGAGTATTAATTTTTTCTATTTCCTTTGTTTTAATATACCACGTTCTTTTCGAGCAAATTATGAACTTATCTGCACGATACGTGATGAGTGAACCGTAGATTTTTATCACGGTGTGAGACAGGGTCGTTTGTAGACGTTTGATTGACTGTAACGAAGGATCCTGTTATCGTTAATTATAAGCGTAATATTTTTGTCCACGGGAATAAGTTATTTATTGTCGTGGTAGTCATCCGCGTGTGAAACGCAGCGCACGGAAGCGTGCGCTTCTGTCTCGCGTCCATCTCACCGTAAATTATGGATGTATATTAGACGAAAAAATGATAATATAAATAGAATAACTTTCATTGTATTTATATGCAGCAGGTAGTGATCGTCGAGAAACGTTTCATACGAGTCACGTTATTAACGAGAATAAAATTGTAGAATTATGTAATGTCTAATATTTAAAAAAAATTTGTGTGAAATTTATGGTCACCTAACATTGTTAGCTCGTACAGAAAGCCAAATATGAAATTAATGATGTGCAAGCGGAAAAGACATTGACGTCAAACATTACTCTACTCGATCTTAATATTTTTTACGAGAATAGTTTTTCATGTTTATAGCGAAAGAAATTAATACGATAATTAAACGACATGAACTACAAATGAAAGCTATTCATATTTTATAAGTGATTTCTTTAGTACAACTAATGATCAATTAACTCGATCACACTTAAGCTTCTAATTTACTCGACTGAGTTTACTAAACTATACTTCTGTACGCTTGAACTTCTGAGATCGCAAAGTCATCCAACTTTCGTATTCACTACTATTGGAATTGTGCATTGTAAATTTGTCGTCAAACATTCATCAATAGTAGAGAAACTTGTTGAAACGTTTTTGTTAAAATATTATATAACGCGTCTGCATCCCGACTGAACTTGCGTAACGCGTTTTATAGATAGACCTTGGAATATAAAATTTACATTTTGAATCTTGATCTCCCGTAAAAATTTTGACTCATCAAAAAATGAATTCATCGCCCTTTCGGGTGATTTAAGAGTAGAAGATGCAATGGAATGAGTAGCGGCTACTTACTCATGTTTTTGTTTCATCAGCTATGTAAACAGAATTATCTTCCATAATGGTACCAGAGAAGAAAGTGGCTTGGAAATGTCAAGGAGACACACTATAAAGACTTTTCTGAACTCAATCGTAACGTCGTCGCATCACCGAAAATTAAGCAAAGATTTGATTAACGCCTACAAGTCGGATAATGGATTTGCTTTGCAAAAATCTTAGTCGGACACGGAATAACACTAAAGCCCGTTTGGTTTGTCTTCTAATCGATGCTAGCGCAGCTTTGCGAAAGATTTATCGGTGGACGCAAAGACAAATAACGTCGAGGCCTTAGTATATGTGCCACGCTTCGAGAATGTCGATTCACGGGTTCAGAACTCGACGATTTGGTGGTAAGTATGATTAGATAGAAGATGATCAGAATACAATTGCGAGGATCGTCGTTAACCACCTCTTGCTTTATCCTAATGATATCTGATCGTATGGCTTGGCATCATTAATGAATCAAACACAAGGTGATTTTTAAATCGAATTACCTTCGTACCTGTACACTTAGAGAAATTCTTGACGAATTGCATAGAATTATGCGACAACAAAAAATTGTTTATGAAAAACTTTTTTATACTTGTGAATTAATGCGTGTCTATTATATTTAGGTTTGTATTGGGAAGATTCGTGTCGAATATACCAGGACTCATTGGTGCTAATGAACATCCCGTCGCGCCAGCATGATTAATACACCCTCGAGCGCTCAATGAAGCTGCATCTTTGAAATGGCGCGAGATATCCCAAAAAGAAGACATGAACCGTGCAATTGTGGAGAGAGGACAAAGGAAGGCTCAAGGACATTGATAATGTCTGTGGCTTCTCTACCTGGATAGAAAAATATTTTCGATAATTATTCACGGAAGATTCATTGGGAACCATCGACAGATTTTGAAAACGATGTGAAATATCAGTGATTACTTTCTACTGGTATCCTCTGTTAATTGTATACAGTTTGGATGAATTGAGGGTCTTATATGTATTCATCAACTCAACGTATTTGTTTGAAAATTCGTAGAGTCCTTCCTCGCGAAGGCCTTTTCAGCTTTTATTGCGTGTGTAAGTCCTGATTGCCCGCGATAATGCATGTTATAAATTTTATGTCTGCAAAAAAATGTTTTCGCAGATCCGTTTAATTCCGGATCGTGAGTTTTTTGGCGAAGACTGACGACAGTCTTATTTTTATATGAATATCATAAATATTGTTACATTGTTCTTTATATTTTTATCGTTACCAACCTGATTCCATTCTCCAAGATCAAACATCGTTTTCTGATAACCGATTGGATTTTCATCGCTAGAAATACGTCACGTTAGGAGAAAAATGTTTCGTGGAATCGATTATTAAATATCATCAGACGTCACGCACATTCACAATGAAAGGTTCAATCGGTCGGAGATATTCATGAAAAGCGAAAGTTTATCAGAGTTGATTGAAACACGTGCGTAGGGATTAAAACAAACATGTTAAGAATATTTAAGGCGAGTATGTAGCCGCGCGGTTCAGGTTCTGAAGCGTGTCAAATTGCGACATACCTTACCGTATACACTGCTATAATTCATGTTATCCAGCGGCGTTACTGAACGATTACTGTTACGTGCGACAAGAGATGCGTGCGAAGAAAGAAAAACTCTGGGCATTATCATTAAATGCGGACAAGTGCTCGCTTGTAGTACATGACGCGAGCACGTTAATTTCGATTTCATTTAACTTGTGTAAACTCGTGCACATTGTTTCACGTTCCACGAACAAACAGAATACCGTAGATAATCGAGGAGGATAAGAAAATTTCTAATTATCCAAAGCGAAAGGCGCGTACGCTCTCGATACGAAGAACTGTCGTCGAGTCTGAACGTGGAAGAAAATACAATGTGGAAAATGTAGCGGTTTCAATTTTGCATATCAAATCGGTCATCGTTTATTAATTAATGCTAATTCCATTTATATTTCCTTATGTTCATACAGATGCAGAAAAGTTCGAAACGTAAGCGTACTGCTGTCCTTCGCTTAGAATGTCCAAGTTATCCTTCACAGAAATTCCGTGTTCAAGACTCATCCTTTATCCCGAGTTGAACGCGACTATCAAAATTTTCATGAAAATTGTTTTATGCGACCGTGCGAATATTTCGAACAAAAAGTTCGCTGCGACACTCGAGCAGAGTTTCTAAGGAAAATATTTCTTTCTATGAACCGTGGAAATATTTGGGGCAAGTCTGAGCGACCGCCAAACGCGGGTCGGGTGGTGTACTGCTTGCGCTAAGCGCACCTGGCAGTGAAAGTGGAATAGCGCCGACAGCCTTGAAAAGTGGCGGCAAGGTTAGGCCGTCGGGGGTGTAATTAACACGGGTCTGCGAGGGAACAATAATTGAAAGTTTTCAATAGCGAAACTCGACCCGATTTCCCGTCGGTGCGTGACAATGAACGAAAGCGGAATAAGAAAATGACGGATAAATAAACGAACCTGGCCGTGCGTACGATCGCAAACTTCGTCATTTCATAAGCGATGAAGTAACCGGTTGCGGATAAAATGTCAACATTAATATTACTGGATATCTGCGCACGAACGACTGCCGGTCTGGGAAAATTATTAAACGCGGTAAGTAATGATCATAGAAACGTAATCCGATGAACGTTCACAAAAATCCAGTAACGCGAGAATTTATATTGGGTCCCTACTACCACTACTGTGTCCTGAAAAAAAAAGGAGTCACCGTTGTTAACCCAATTCGTGGACGCCGACGTCCAAGCGCTTAAGCGCGCTATATCTATACTTCGGAACCGGATGAAGCGTTTCAAGAGGACGACTCTCGAGTATCGAGCGATAAATAAATCGTTGTATTAAGCAATGAAAAATTGAGGAAGTACCATTGTTGCTTCGGATAACGAGTTTAAACAAACTTATGTAAATTGCTTAAGGACGGCACTGCAAATTGTGCTGCTCCTTTCGCGACGTTATTAAAGTTGACAGTTTCTCCTTATTCCGGGGTAGAAAAGTTTGCACAGCGTTCATCCAGCGATGAAAGCATAAAACGTTATTCAAGTAAAAACAATGCAAACGTCTTGAGAAATGTAATTTTTCTTTTTAATTTGACAGTTGATTAGATCTTCATGAATGTCGTATTCGATGCGCGGTGATTAATATGCTGAACACGCGAGCACTCCGCTCGATGCAAAGAGGCTAATGATCCTTGGTCATCGGTATTAAGAAAAAAATGTTAATTTCTCTGGTGAATGCGAAGGGAGAAACGTCTAACCGTGGTTCCGTGCCGTGGCGGCATCTACACGAAGGAGCGGAGCAAAATTGGCTGGGAGTTCGCAGGCGCATTTCCCGGTGCATTCTCTCATTCCAGCCACGGCTCGAGCGTCGGGTCGGGAGTCGGGAGCGTCACGTCATTCCTTTCCCGCGATCCATCGACAGTAGACCACCGTTCTTTTCTCTCTCTCTCTAACGCTCCTTCCTTTGTCCCTTGGACCGGGAGAACCGCATCGCGGTGCTCCGAAGGCGGCGCGGGCTTTACGCGCGGGCAAAAGGCTTATCTTCCTTTCCTCTTTTCATTCGTTTCCCGCTCCCACTGCCCGATAAGCGCAGCGGCATTGCCAGGGTCGAAGAAAGAAGAGCTCGGTCACTGCCAGCTGCTCGCTACCATCTCCTCTCCGCGTCTCT
The DNA here is from genome assembly GCF_001652005.2 of Ceratina calcarata. Taxonomy (NCBI): domain Eukaryota; kingdom Metazoa; phylum Arthropoda; class Insecta; order Hymenoptera; family Apidae; genus Ceratina; species Ceratina calcarata. The sequence goes on along the minus strand of NW_017167821.1, from coordinate 573,103 downwards.
GCGCGATACCGACGAACCGGTACTCGGGAACACCATGTCGCTGATCGTCAACTGCTTCCGTCGACTCGCTGACGCACCGGCTAAAAACGAGGTAAACAAAGAACGGTAGAAATAGAGCCGGTTTTCCGATCAGCTGTTATCTCCTTGTGTTATCTCCTTGTCCGCTTTTGTCCTCCCGCTCGCTCCGCTTTATTCAGTCCGCTTCAACCGTGTGGATAATAGCTTTTGTCAGCAATAAATAGCTCCTACGTTGACGTTCTCTCTCAATCGACGCTGCTCCACGTTTATCAAGAACTACACATTCGCTTGTACTCTCTTGTACAACGTGCACTGATAACGAATATCGATTGTCAAAATGATTGTCTAGATTATCTCTGATCAAACATCCATTAATCACTCGTCCGGAGATCGTATCTGCATGCTAAGCACGCGTCAGTCAGTCTGCATGTTAAAGCTACTTCAATAAGAAACAAGCAAGAAATGACAAAAATACTGCTGTTCGTTTCAAAGGAAAATCTTGTTTTTAAACCGAAGGAAATTGAATTAGTATTGCTGCGTTTTTTCCTTTGATCAAAATTAGTTCGCGGTTTCTCGTCTCGTTGAAACGCTACAACTTCGCGATTCCTTTGAAATTGGATTAGGAAATGAAACTAGACTTTGTCTCTGTGCATACGCGATCAAATTCTGTGAACGCAATTTTAACCCTTTGTAACATTTTCTCTTGCATTTACCTCGTGCAAAGAGAATGGGCTAAAAACAATGCTTGAATTGTTTTACACTTGGATCATGATTTTACACGGGCTTCTGTCAGCTTCCGGTTTACGGGCTCTCGGTTTTGCGATATGCGTTACCGAGTGACCGCGATTAAACGGCACCGATCTGGGTCACTGGAAGAACCTGCACCATGCGGCGTTGGCCGTTCCCGCATGACCTTGCTCGCGATCGGCCCAATTATGCGTCCTGATCGCCATCCCTTGATCCCCGGCATCGGCCAAATCCTCGAGGATTCCCTCTCGAATTCATTAACTTTCTCGGCTTAATCTTCGTTCAATAGCCGGGAAGTTAATTTCCGTTTAGAGATAATGACGACGATTAGTATTCCATGGAATTAATTGTCACAGATAGAAATCGGCTAGGATATTTTATTTGTGATAAATTTGTGATAAATTGATGATAAATTTTACTACGAGTATCCAAACTCTTCGCAAATTCAACTATCAACGAGGAGTTATATTGTTTTCTATGAGGTTTTACTGATTCTTTTTTTAGCTGAAAGGGTACAAGGTGACCGACGTGAATCGGACGCGGAAAGTCGGGGTTGCCTGCAGGAGCCTACAGGAATTGAAGCGGAAAGCGTGCGCGAAATTAAACGTGAGTACGCCTACGTGCTCATCGATTAACGCTCCGGGCGTTTATTTAATCGACTGGTCATTCGATTCGAACAAAAGGGGAAAGAGAGAAAGAGAAACGGAATGATTTTTCTCTGTTCGGATAAAAACCGTGTCGCGGTTCCACGCTTTTTACATGTCATAATAAAAGTTGCCGGCTGAAACTGGGTCATAAAAGCCTTGCAGCTGATCCATAGCATCGTGAAAAATTGTAACGCCGAGATCGGCGCATTTTCTAAAATCAGCCTGGTTTCGCTTTCGTAAAATTGCTTTGAATAAGAAAGAAGTAACTCGTTCGGTTCGGATTGGTTTATTGGATTTGTCGCGTTATTTAGATTCCTTCCGAAAGGCAAATAAAATGCAGGTGCAATTTTATCTTGAAATCACCGATGAATTCTGCTTGTGCACTTCGGTACAAGAAATAGCTTGCATTATTTATTTGCCGTACCTTGCAGCGTTTCATTTATTTTAAAATTCATGATCATTATTCATGGTAATGATGATTCAGTAATTACAGGCGGGAGCAATTGACTCCTCGAGTTCAACAAGTCAAAGTTCTGCAAACAAATCAATCGAGAACTGCTGAAATTATGTTTCTTCTCTTTTATTAAACTTTACAAATTGAAATGCTAATATGATAAAAGGAATGAATCGCGTTTCATTACAATGATTCACCGTTTAATTTCGTAACGTTACATCACGTTGGCGCATCAAACTCGAATTCGGTTATGAAAATAAGAGAGTTAGCCAAGGCATGGAGAAAGGATTGAAGTTCACGCACGTTTGGCAACGTTTCGTGGGTAATCCGGTTGTGGGTCGACCTTGGATCCGGATCGCCTGCAGCGTGCAGCTGTATCGAACCAGCCGGGCCACGGACAAGGAGCAGCCTCAATGTCAAGGTCTTACGTCTGCTGGACCAACCCTCCAGCCAAGATCCTTCGATCTCTCACCCGGTGGTGCCTTGTCAGCTTCCGGATCCTCACAAACTGGTGCAAAACTGTGATTCAGAAAGGATTGATTGTGCGCGCATCGCGAATCCAGTATCGTGCAGCTGTTTCGCGAGAAACTGGGACGTTACGCGTTGTTTTCAACTATGTTAAAAACTGTTGTGAACGTTCAAGAATATTTTACTCCTTCCCGTGGTCATCGATTTTACTATTCAATAATTCTTTTCATCGACATTTTAGAAGCCGTGATTACGGTTCTTCTATTTTTATTACTGCATATATTTAGACGTTCGAAGGGGCAATGAACCAAGCCGGGAATAACCCGAGATCATAATCGTAAATCATTTTCAATGACGAACGATCCATGACGCAACTCTAATCTAGCGAATGAACTCGTACCGATAGATCGTTCGTATTCTTCAGGTGACGAACGACCTTGCCGAGATCAACGTCTACCTGGTTGACGGATCGTTAATCGACGAGGAAGAGTATTTCTCCACGTTGAAACCACAGACGACGCTTATTCTTCAGAAGCCTGGCGAAAAAGTATTAAGCGGTTAGTATTACGATTCAATTTATTTATAAAAAAATTTTTCGATCACCTCTTTATAATCTCGCATAAAGCTTGCCCTTTAAAGTATGCCTCAAAGGCAGATCGAAATACTTATTTTGCATATATCTAAAGTATATTATTTTATAATACAAGTAATATTACATGAAACATTGTATCAGTTATTACGTCGATGGTTATATGAAATATAGTATTGATCTTTGTTGAAATGTTTACCGCTGGCACTATAGCATGCAAATGAATTAAGGGAATGATTCGAGGACAATCTGAGGATACGCATTTTGAAATGTGAGATAAAGTTGATAAAATCTCTGCTTACAGACGCGGACCTCCTTTACGATACGTTGAGGCGTGTCAACATCGATTTCCTAGCTGCCGGCGAGAAGGCGTCCGAGTTTCTCACAGAAAATCTTAAAGCGAAGGTCGCCGTTCTAAATAACACGTTGAACAAAGACGACACGAAGACTCGGCTTTCGAGCAGGGACGAACATCCGGAATGGTTCCGTGGACTGGAGACGAACTGCGCGACCAAAGTAAGCTTCAAATACATTTTCACGCTTTGTTCTACGTCAAAGGGTTCATACTTTTTTTTATAACATTGTTACGGTGTCGTGAATATCGATGAAAGGAAGTTCGCTTCATAAGAAGGACGGAATTGTCAATTTCTATTTATATTCCGAACGACATTCATTAGGTGATATCGTTTATTGATTATGACCAATTATACTTTTTTTTTTAATTATTCATTAATTTGAATATAAAGTCATTGAATTAATTTGCATATTCACTGTTTCCCTATAAACCGCAAGAATGCGATCAAGAAATAAGCTACCGCAGAATATATTAATAAGAGGCAGGTCGAGGCGATAGAATGGGACAAGAGCGAGTCTATCCTTCATCGTCCCTACATCGCTTGGGTTAATTAACGTTACAACGCATCCACTTTAATACCGACGGCTCGCCATTTATCCCGCGTCGAGTTCCGCCGCGAAATCCCGAGCCCCGTTAGCTTAAGGATTCCCTCTCGCCATAATTAATTAGTTCATTATCGCTACACGCTTGCCTGACTTTGCTTTTTTTTACCAAACGCATTGTTTCCGAGCTTCCTCATCCTGTTTCGACAAGGATAAATACCGAATAGAATTCAATTTTTGTACTGCCATAATTAATTAGAATGCTGCGAATTTGACGCATTTTTTAAATCAATACCACAAATGCTTTTTGTCTCTTTTTCATTATTCGAGCATTCTCTCTTTCCGATCCTGCTTATCCTGTTTCGACAAGGATAAGTCTAAATAGGGTTCACGGGAAAAAGAGAAATAAATTTGTAACATCGTTCTCTCTACAAATTCTCTATCTCCAAATCTTGGTATATCCACTGTCAAGATCAAATATCCTGACCTCCATAACGCGGATTTCCTGATAAAATACGTGTCTCATGTTACCTCTCTACGACCTTCGATTTTTCGTCCTTCGCCGTTCCTTCGTTCAATGTTGGGTGTGAAAGGAATTAAGATGATAATTAATTTTGCTGCTTATTATCGATGTTTCATCAACGCAAATTGGATCGATTGCGTGGACTTAGGCGAATGATCCCTCCGGGTTTTGCATCGCGTATTATCCTGCACAATAACGTTCGATTCCACTAGCGATTTCATCAAAACAATGCCTCTGTTCCGCGCTGATTACAGGCCAATTACATAGAACAATAGCGCGATATCAATATCCTGACCCATTTCGATTGCCCACTCACATTTGTTGCGTGTCCCTTTAAACTTTAAACTGATGTGATCGATAGATACAAGATTACTTTCTTATTTCACACAATCGTTCGATTTAACAATTTTCAGTACGATTTGAATCAATTCTTCTGTAAAGCAATTTTTCATTATGATTGATCACAATTATTATACTTTTACAGGAAGCGTACTTGCACCGTAGGTGCCAAGACAGGATACGCGGCTACCTGTACAAAACCATCGAACAAATCAAATCCTCAGACATATTCTCTAAAGATCCTAGAGCCAGGAAACAATTGTTATACGCAATAGCGTTCTTCAAGATGCAGCTAAAAGAGGACCATTACTTCGGTTACTATTTCGACAGGAGTCGAGCCGAAAACGAGGATGCAAAGGCCAGTGACGAACTAGATTCCTCGTCCTGCTACGATCACTGTCCTTGCAGGTTGAAATGGTTTGAGTACAGTGCGTACTTTCGGTTGTTCGGGACACCGGAACAGTCTTGCGATGGTGTGGATGGGATCAGGAAGAAGAACGAGAGGAACACGATGATGGATTCGAAGACCGAAGAGGAGGAAGCCGAGGACACGTGTCCCTACAAGATTAGGAAAACGGAGAAGGAGACTAGGCACGCGATATGCGATCCCATGGGTGAATTTAGGTGCGCCGGAATCTGGAACGAAGAGAAATGCTCCTACGGGGACCAACACAGGATCAATCCGTACAGGTCCAGGGAGGAGCTTATCCTGTTCTCCACATGGAATTTCGATCATAAGTATGAATCAGTTTATCAATTCTATTTTTAGCGTTCATAAATATCTTTAGATGAAGATATCAGGATAAAATTATGATGAATATTTTATTGATTGCAATTATAAAAATAAATTAATTATTATTGTTTACAGAATCGAAAGATCCCGAAGTTTGGTGCCACTGCTTTTAAAACTGGCGGCGCAAGGCAACACTAACGAGACGGACCTATTCGAAATCTATGACAATCTTTTCACGACAAAGAACTTGAGACTGGTTCATATCGTGTGCCACGACAAAACCTCGCACAAATAATCGTTCATTGTATCCCGATGGAAGTGAGACACGAGGAGTCGTCTGAAATACGCTAAACTAAGTCCATAAGTATTTGGTCATTTTCAAATATTCATTGACTGCGGGACAGCCAGACACCAAATTATGGATCAACGACTATACAAAATTTAAAACATCGTGATCATGAAAAATCAATCTTATTAACTGACTAAATATTTGTGGATGTTAGCATCAGTGTATATCTACTCGTTGATACTAACAGAGTCTACCGATGTTGAATCCGTTGCGCCACGATAAACAAGAAGCAATATCGATCAGGAACGATCGACCTCTCTTCTTTCTACGGTAGATTAAGCGAAATACATATTTCCTATGTGGCAACCGTCGTCATTTTCTATTACACCAAGGCACAACAAAATCTGTTCGATATTCTAAACAACTGTTTGAACTTGTTGCTCTCCCGTTATCTTCGAGATAGATTATACTCAATTCTGTGAGGGAGAGATCGTGCGACCATTGGGTTGGTCGATAAAGCGGAGAAGCGGGGCGATGATTCAAGCGAGGAACTTTTTTAACACGTTTTTAACGAAACATCCTATTGTCAACTTTCTAACGATTTTACGAGTGCAATTTATCCTTATATTCAGCACAAGGAGAATCTCGTACACAGGGTTGGGCGCAACGGAATGATCATGGATTAAAAAATGTATTGACACCGGCCAATTTATTTAAATGATTAACTCAGCTCATGTGTTTAGAAAGATTGGATGGTGTGAATTGTCTTTAATCTTTGTAACGAAGGGGCTGTTCGAGGACGACCTGATTTAGAAGGTCGACAAATGTATCCCTGGGAGTATTCCTCAAGTATTTTTGATTCGACTGGTCGACCGAAGACAAAACCAAAGTTCTGATATATACACGTATATTATATGTATAAAAGTATAAATATATACATATTCGTTATTGAATTTAGAGAAGATATATGTACTATATATACACTCGCGTGGACGCGTGCACAATGTGAAGTAATTTGAATGATGAATCAAGTCTTTCGCAAAGCCATGATTATATTCTAGAATCTTTCATTTACCTCGTATGGGGAAGAATTTATGTATGTCACTTTATAGTTTGACCAATTGCGTAAGTCATCGTACATTTTTTAATAGTAAAGAACCACTGACCATGTGTTTAACACTATTTCATTTATTCACTGAAAGAATCGAATATCAAGTTGCTCGTTATTAAAAAATAATTAAGGCGATGACCCAGAAGCCAATAATCGAGTCATACGAGATCTGAATAACTATCCAAGAGAATATCAATGACTTATTTCACGCATTCTGTGCATGCGTACGCGTCGCAAATAAGATATACAAATACCGAGATATATGTACGTATACAGAGAAAATTGTAAGAACGTTTTAGAGACTTATCTGAACCGGTGATGACGAAGAATCAAACAGGAAGACTCGAATTACTTTTTGATAATCCTTCTTTTGATTTCGATCCGACCTTACTTTTTATAAAATCTAATGAACGACGAAGAAACGTAGGACGAGTGGCTGGCATTATTAGTGCAATCCGTTTGATCGCCAGAAATCTTGCGCGCATGAAGAATTTGATTAATTTTCCTTTATCAGAAGATTGCGAATTTGATGCACTTATAAAAGAACTGCATGTGATAAAAATATTTAAGATGTGAAAAATGAGTACATGTGTTTATAAAGATCCGCAATCTATTTATTAGCCACGTCTTGCATAGCATGATTTTAAAGATTGTACAAAGTGCTTGTAATGAAAAATTTGCGTTTCCAAAGTTCAAAGGCGCTGGCGCTTTGTTGAATAATCGATCGAAGTGACAGTTCCGTTCGCCGATACGATTCCGCGAGAAATACCGGCTTTATCATCAGTGAAACAGGTACTCAATCAGATACCAACGGTAAAACCATCGACCTATCACCTTATGGACACCGAGGAGATGCCTCCTTGGTGTTATGGACATTCGTGTTTCACGTTCGACTGGCATATCGACACGAAAAATAAAGGCTGATTCGAGTATCGTTTGTTCATGAATACATTGCGATCAGTTAAGGATGTATTGGCTATACAGTCAATCCCAAAAGTTTATACACTTTAGAAACGCATTTTTTAAAAAGAAATCAGACGTCGGAAGAACATTGCTAATAATAAACAACAAAAAAAAAATTTTCGATTTTTCCGAGATTTTTCCAAGGGGTACCCCCTTCAGATTTTGCGAAATTTTAGTTTTTTGCCAATAACTCCCAAACCGTTGGATTTGTGGAAAAATTGCATCAGATCTTTTTTGTAGAGGACGACGAGATCTACAATTTTCATGTAAAAATATTTCGCTAGCGCTAATAT
>NW_017167821.1:554389-562130 GCF_001652005.2 Ceratina calcarata | reverse complement strand
ATTTCCATCTATACTTTTTAGCACGTAGCTATTTATTATTAGCATTATTCTTCCGATGTCTGATTTCTTTTTAATTATAGAAAATGCGTTTTTCTAAGGTACATAAACTTTTCGGATTGACTGTATAGCCAATACATCCTTAAAGAACTATTACTACCTACTGCAGTAATATTGGAAAACTAGAGAAATATGATTGTGATCATGCGAATATACGAGAGTGAGTCCAGTTTCCCTACAAACGCAACAACCGAAATGACCTTGCGCAAGATCATTCTCCTCCTCTATTGATCAGTCCACATATGACCACTGATTTTAAATATCCACCTCCAGGATTGGTCATTTGTTCAACGATCGTGAAATAAAAATATCCAGATCTTTTTCCATTAATTTATTAATAAAAATTTATGTATGTTGTAAATGCACTTACGTTAGATTCCTAACAGTCGTAAAATCGATTTCAATAAAGGGCTTTGGTGTCAGTGAGCGTTAGAGGTTCAGCGAATGAAAGATTAAAAAAATACATTGATTGATGGGTCTATTCGTAGTAGTCTGTGGCTATATTCATTTCATCTCGCTCGAATCTCAGTATTTTTTCCCAATCACGGTATGTTATTGATTTTGTATACGATTTGGATAAGATTAATCCAGTTTGCACTCTCAGCTATCTTAAAATTGGCGTGAAAGCGACGTGATTAGACGAAACAAGTATATCAAAGCATGAGTGCTCTATGCACGGATGAAATAATATTTTTGTGAAAGGGAGAAACGAAGAATGTGAATACACATGAAAAGTGTAATACATTTCTGCGTAGGTTAACGTATGTGAACATAGTTATTTTTCAATGTAAAACGACTGTATAGCCGTACTTTAGACAAATATATATATTTTAGGTACGAGTGGAGAGGAGAGACGAGAGACGAAAAGTTGTTCAGTTATTCCAGTCATAAACGATGCTAGCATTAATTACCCGTATTCTCTTATCTCATACTAGCGTTAATTCCTGTTCGCAGGTTGGGTCAGCTTTACGATTTAGGATACGAGGTTCCACGTTGAATGAGACAACTTTCCAGTAAAGTATTTGCTGGAAAAATGTGAGAATTACAACTGAGTTTTTGCCATTGCGTCTGCAGAAATTTTCGATAATTAAACGACACGCGTTAACACCGTGAGAATTTATGCGAATGAATCGATTTGATAAACAATGTAATTTCATTAACGAAGACGATTCTGAAGCTGCGATTAAACAGAATGGATCTCGCGATTTCATTCCTTTTTTCACGCGATTGCAGATTTAAATTAGAGCCGCTGATTTACGAGATACAAAATTAAATGCGCATCCGAGAATTAATGAGGTACTCGAAAAGGTGAATTCAACAGTCGATTTTTCTTACCATCTCCCAATATCTGGTTGATGATATTTTTCTCAATATGATTTATTTCTAATCGGAAATAGTAATTAATTAGGTAGATCGCAAGCTCTAATTGAAATATTTCCATCACGGTCCAATTACTTAATCTCAATACATATTACATATGCATGTATACATACATCGAGCGCGTAAATCAATTACGGCTGGTTAATTACGAGCGTAATTAAAAGGACGATTACAACGTAAGAACCGTCCGACCCAGTGTCGTTTAATTTAATTGCGCTTCTAAGGTTGCAGCGTTCTTTCTTCCCTTCTCTATTCACCTTGCCTGCACCATCCTTGTTCTCCTTGACTCGCAAACTTTTCGCGAAACCTCCATTAACAACGATATTGTTCAAGCTTTCCGCGCGACGGTTATTATTTTGCAGGACGTCAGATTGCACACTTTCTCTCCCTATCCCCCCGTTAATTAATCGTAATTACTCTCCGGAGTTGACGAAAATTACGAGTCGACCTTTGCTTCCAATTTCAATCGACTAATGTAAGATCAAAACGTAATGATAGTTGCTGCAATTTTAATTCTTCATTCATGCGAAGATGAAAATCTACATCTGGCAATTAGTAGATTAAATAAATTAACATAATGCAATATAAATATATACGAAGAATGCAAGCAATGTGTATAATAATTATTTTCGAGTCTCTAAATCGACTTTCGAGACGAACGCCGGAGGGAAATCGTTAAAACGATCGATGGTTCTTTTTTTAAATGGAAAATATCCGAGTTTTCGCAGATCACTGGAACCGTGTTCGAGAATCGAATCACGTCTACGTCATTTCGACGACAAACGTGCTCTTTTGCGCAACGAAGCGACAGGATAATGGGTCAATTTCGAATTCACTGAGCAGCCTGAATGAAGCTTAAACTTCGTCCAGTTCCCCTCTTTCGGCCTCCGCCTCGCGTCAATTCGACGGAGTCGAGATTATTTTCGGTCATAGCGGTTTCCCGAAAAAAAAGCACAATGGTGAAACGCTATCTGAAAGCAAAGCGAAAACGCTCGGCCCTATTGTTATGCCCGAAGCCTTTGAACCACCTGTTTTTTTTTTTTTTCCTTTAAATATCGCAGAACTGCCAGTTTTGTGAAAACGGAAACATTAACTTACTCCCTTTTGTTCGAACTGGCGAACATTTTGCGAAATTGAAAATGTTAACCCATTTGTATCATACGCTGCGAAAATGTAATAATTACAATTTCATATCCATGCAATAATTGATACAATTTCTCCATTAGTAATTGATATAATAATAAAAGAAACATATAATGGATCATTTGAAATGGTACTTCGAATCCATTTACTCTAAATGATTACTAGAAGAATTGTGCATATGGGTTTTCCTCCGTTTTGCTCGAACTGACAGACGTTCCCAAATTGAAAATGTTACGGGACAATGGAGTGTGTCAGATGTCGAATCACTTGAGAATCGTAACGGAAACATTGTATGTACATATTTTCGTTTCACGTCTCGGTGAGTTTTCGCGGTCGACCGATTCGGGGTGAAAACTATCCCGCAATATGTCGCCAATCCGTAACCAGTTGGCAATCAAGAGGAGGAACTGACTCGAAAAGAAAACGCGTTCTTCGAAAATTGTCTATCGATTTGTCTTCCCTCGATTGAGTGCAACCTCGCGTGTTGAGTAAAAAATTACGATACCTTGAAATCTGCTTCGTGCCATCGATTATCTTATTTGGATTGCACACTCTCGCCCATGAATATGATAAAAAATGAAAATAAGTGTTTCATATAATATTCGATATAATAATCCATAAAGTAACTTTTTTTACATGAAAGACGTGGCCTGTGATTTAGTATGAAAGTAATATTTGTCGAAAGAAAATGGTTTTAACGTTCAGGTAGAGAGATGGGTGTTCATTTACTCGGAGTCGTAGTTATCGCGAAGTTCGTAGCCAGCAACAGCCTGAATTAAGACGGAAGTCGAGGACCGAGGGGATGGAATTCGGCACCCCCTCCAGCGACTTTACTGCCGGCACTAATCACTTCTCTGCGAAACGATTTACTGATTTATCGTTTAATTTCGCGACGATGGCCTCTCGATGCCCGGGCGCCACGCGAGCGTGCATAAAACTTTCGGAAATTCGAGATCCAAGGAGTAGCGACATGGTGCAGGAGGGGAAGCGGAATTTTCGTTTCAATGGGATTAACGATCGAGGGCCGGGAGTCGTTCGGGTATTGTTCCTGAGCACCGGACGAACCGGATTTTATTGTCACGTTAAACGCCCGGTCCCGATTCGTTGTTACGATTCCGCTGTAATGTGCAATTCGGTCTCATATAACGGATCGTTACAGGAATGCGAACACCCGTCTGACCCTCCCAACTGGAACCGAGCTATTTCACGGTATCGACGATGACCGATGAAATTATCGAGGCTTCACAAAATTCATACCGATCCCGATATTCCGACTATTCCAACGGTTCAATTTACACGCGTGTACATTAAGAACAGTGACACCTATTCTCTATAAATTCTGTAGTTGTATAACTGAACAAATTCTAATGAATTTTCTCGTCTGTGTCCCAATTTTATTAAACGGACTATTTTGTATTATTCATTACACGGTTGCAACTATATGATTTATAATAATTTTTCAATTAATGGAATATTTGTCAGATTCTTTGATTGAAAAGGTTGGAAATGATCCGGTAAATCTGGTTTTAGTCCAAAAACAGTTGGATTCAGTCGAAAATGATTCGACACAATAAACCATAACACTGACCGTGTATCAATCGACGTCCAAGCGCTTATACGTTATTATCGGGTTTGATACACAAACGCGATAACCGTAATACCTGCCGGTGGATGCTGTTTATAATCGAAACGGTAAATCAACGCATCGAACGCTTCGCCCACGTCTCTGATCATAATAACCTTATTTTCGTTTCATTACTTGTTATCCACATTTTCCTCTTATAACCCCTGGCAAAAAAGTAACAGCAATTGAAGGCGTACAAAGCGTCGAAATGCATAAAATAATATCCCTTATTTTTATTCTGTAAATGTTTCAATTCAACATACATAATGTTATTGCATTCATCAAAAAGGTTTCCCTCGAGCCCTTTACACAGATTCTCGCGTGATGAAGAAAAAGAGAATCGGAATGGATTGGTTACCATAAAAAAGAGGAGATGCAACCGAGGCTCTGGATTCTCCATATGAGTAGCGAAGAGGATCTCTCTTTCGTTTCCTTTCAACGGTCTATCTATAATTCATTAACACCCTGCGCCCGGTTCCCTCTAAGCTCGACCTGCATTCCGCCCTTTCAAGCCGGTTCCCCGCATTATGAGGCTCGGCATCAAAAAGGAGCCGGTTCTCGTCGGGGCTTGCATCAGGAACGCGTGTATACCTGAACCGGCAATAACTTAACACCGGGGCCCCTTTCAGAGGCTTCCTCTGGAAAAACTGGCAACAGTATCGACGGCCTGTTTCAAACCGGGAGAACACGCCACAGGGGAAACTCCTCTTTCCCTTTACGGTTTCAGTGTTCCCAATCTTTTTTCCAAGCGACACATCTTATTAGAAGAACAGCGTACACTTATGCAACGAATCTAAGAAATCAATGTTTATGATTTATAATTTTACACTGTAAAAGAGGGTGAAAATGTTTGCGACATTATCAAATTGAAAATAATTATAAAGCATAGGTTGAGAATTCTCTCGACGCATACAAAAGCAATTTGAAGCGTGACGGTATCAGGTGAAACATTTTTTTTATCAGTAAAATATCAGTTTTCCAATTTTTTTGGTCCTTCCTGCATTTTCCTGTCAGCACTCGTGACACTCTTAATGGGAAACGTTTTTGTACGCTTCCCTTTTAATGCTCCTCGGTTTCCCACGCTGGCTAATTCGAGGAGAAGCAGAGATTCGATCACCTTTGCAGCAAGTTTCGAGTGGCTGACGAATTTCACTCGCAAAAGAAACTCGATTGAATCTATTAACGTTCCGCCGCAGACTTTCGACGCTCTTGTTGCATGACAAAGCGAGAGAGGATCGGATTTAACTGTATTATGCATGCCACCTTTTGTATCAAAGTGGATAAACGTGTTGGACGAGTAAATGCTTTTTTCTTTTTTTCACGTTGTTATTAAAACCACTTTCTGTTTGTACACAGGAGTCTTTTCTGATTCCCCGACGTTTTTCATCATTGATAACAGTTTCTCGATGCTTACGCAAATCACGTTCCCTTTAATGTCATCGAACTTCATTCTTCCTTTGTATGTTTCATGCATGAGATTTAATAACTTTTTCAACGAATCAAGAATCTGTCCGTTCCAGTAGAAGAAGTCTTGTTATCGTTTAAAACGAAAGGATCAGAGATTGACAAAAGATGGTGGACGATTGGAGAACATAGATCTCTTCCTGTGTTTTTCTACGAAACTAGACGCCGTATGGCAGCGGGAAATCCGTGGCACCGTCTTGCCATTGCAATTTTATTGCCGCGCACCCGGGAGAAACATTTTATTCCGTCTCTGCAATCCGGCTGCGTTCCATCCCCTTCCTCAGCCCGTCCTCCCTACCGTCTCTATCGCCGCGAATTACGTATTCCGGTCTTTCGTCCGTCAAGAAGAAAGATATCGCGGCGAACTTCTCGCGGTAAATTTGCTGATTAGAACTCGCAGGTAAATGCTCTCGATTCTCGATGCAGCTCCTCGCCTCCCAGCCGTGTTCCATTCATTTCTCTTTCCGAACCTTTATCCGACCATTCCATCCCGATTCCTCCCTTTGTCTCGCCCGCGGGCTTTGTACTCCCACGAACGCAATCGTGCCGATACCAAATCACACGGATAGTCAATTATAAGCGATTTAGGCGTCGCGATTACGATTTAAACGTCTTGTTGCGCACGCGACATAATTCTAAAGTAATTTAGCCAACTGCGGTCAGACACTCGTAATTTGATATTTGCTAATCTATTTTTGAACAGAGGTAAAAGATATTCTCTCTTGTACATGCTCATATGTTCAAAATTAAACTGATGCCACAAATGTTTTACTTTTGCATAAAATTTGCAGTCTGCATGTAACTTATAAAATTATTGAAAGTTTCGCTGATGTCTCTCCGGGGCCGAGCCATTTTTGCAGTACTGTGGCAGAAAATTTCACAACTTGCTCGTTCGCGGCTGGAAAGTCTACTTACATTTTACATCGACTGGGTTGTTACTTTCTTCAATCCCAAGGGTGTTGGATCACGCTTTTCGCTTTGAATCGCGGAAATAAAGAACGAAGTAAATAAGAGGAAAGTGTGTTTCTAGTGGCCGTATGATTTCTCCGTCGGTCGTTGGGCAAATGTTGATAGGTTGTTAACGGAATTATTAATACGCTAGCAAAATGGAACGAGCACACGATTCTATTATTTATTTACTCCATTATTGCTGCCGCTGTTTAATTTTGCGAAAGGTACCGCGATAAAACATGTCACGCTCTTATTCGTTTTTTCTCGGTAGTCTATCAATTAACGAATACCACCGCATCATTTACGAATATTGCAAGTCATCTCATCTCACATTCCCTGCAACGTTTTCCAAATGAATCGCGATCTATCAGTTATTAACAACTCCGTATTTTATGCAAGGAAAGGTGTGTAAATATAAATAGGAATTCTATTATCGCTATGTATACCATCTTCAAGTTTCAATGAATGCGCATAGATCGCATAATTTGTCAATGGCATACATGTTTCTTTTTTAGAAAATAACAGTGTTCTAAACGGTGAAGCAATACAAAGGTACTAGGGATTTGTAAACTGGCGAAAATTTGATTCGACGGTACAAAACAGTAATTAGTGCAGTTTGCAAATAAAACCGATGAAAGGGAATTTGATTGCACTCTCTGTGCCGGAAAACGCAGTCATTACAGCTTGTAAATAAAATCTTAAAAGGGAATTATAAAGGAAAGGATAATTGATGTTGCGTAATTTAAGCGTATTATTATTTCAAAAACGGAACGTCCATTGCTACCAAAGCTCTTGCTTAAAAAATTGATGCACGTACATCGGTCCTTGTCAGTTACGTGATCTGAATCTTTCTCTTGGTAAAGAACATCGTTCGATAATGTAAGGAAACGTTGTTCATGTTTATAGACTATGCATAATTGTTTTCGAGCTTGTTCAATTTTAATATTCTGTATGCCCACTCGCGTGATGTTAATTGATGCTCTATCTTGATCTCCAATAATACATTAATAAGAACTTTGATTAAAGATGTCAATCCCAAAAGTTTATGTATCTTAGAAAAACGCATTTCCTATAATTAAAAAGAAATCAAACGTCGGAAGAATAATGCTAATAATACATACC
>NW_017167821.1:529388-553709 GCF_001652005.2 Ceratina calcarata | reverse complement strand
TGTTTATTATTACCAATGTTCTTCCGACGTCTGATTTCTTTTTAAAAAATGCGTTTCTAAAGTGCATAAACATTTGTGATTGACTGTATAGCCAATACATCCTTAAATATACAGAATAGTGGACACTGACTAAAGAATGGTTGCTATGTATAAAATGAAATATAGATGCATAATGTTGAAGTGATAAGAGAGATGTTTCTTTAACTGTGGTTATAAGCATTTGGTTGTTAAAACCGAGAGGATATTAAAGTCCTAGTATGAACAACTATTAAACATTGTTTCAGTATAACACGGGTTGCTGTAGTTTCGTATTGGATCAGGGCACACAGACTCGGATCTATCTCGCGTTTGTAATCCCGCTGGGATTCGGGTCTATTGATCTAAATACGGGAACGCTGCGTCGTTCTTCTTGTCAATAAATCGAACTAATTAGGAAAGCAGCGATCAGAAGACGGAACGAGTGTCGCCGCGAATGTGTTATTAAATTCGTTCCCAGCAATCGAGGTCTTGCGAGAAAACTACGGGGATAGGTAGGAAATTCTGAAGCCCGCGGGCGGTACGATCGAGGAAAATTCATCGGGGAAAGTAGGACGCGAGGTAGGGAGAGAAAAGTGCGCGTCGGTGTACTTAGCCGGTACTCGTAAATTACCAGAGGGTGGAGTAATATTACCACGGCAGACACATATACGAGAAGCATCCTGAGAGTCAAACGTGTATACCTTAGCCAACGCAATAATATCAGAGAAAAATGGACAAACTAAATCATGAATCTTATTTTATGAGATCTGCATCTCCGTAACTAGCGATGCCATTTAATTTGTCGATATCGAGATAGAGGATTACGTTAAAGACTGATTGCGTCGATACAAAAGATGATTATAAAGGAAAAACCAAAATGTGTAATGCGTTGAGGGAAGTGATGAATCGAGAAGCTCTTTATGGTCGGGGAACGAGAAAAACGGAAATCTAGAGGTGAGGCGACAGGTCGTTTTAGGTCACACGTCGCCGGTATACAAGTGAATTCATCATGGAGTCGTGACTGGGACCGTCAGGTTGGAAAAGAAACCCACTCAACGTCGTATTTCTGGCTGGCGCAAAGTGGCGGGAATTAAATTTCCTGCCCGTGGAAAAGGCTCTCTCCGTGCACGTCCGTACACGTTCAGAGAACAACAAGGGTCCTTTGCGTTCTCGACTTTTAACGAACAAACCGGGACAGATTCGATTCTCAGTGTTCGACAGTAGAAAAAACATTCGCCAGGAATTTTCATCAAACATTTCTATTGCTACTTCGAAGAACACGAAACAGTCACGCGGTTGGGAATCAAATTCTTCAGGCTTTTAAAAATCTTTGTGATCGGTGTTGATCGTGTCATGATCATATTAAATAAAATTTTTATTCAATTTTCTCAAACGTGTTTGAATTAAGAGTATTGAGAGTTGTAATCGCTTACAGGCTGTCAAATATTCTAAAGGAATCTTATATTATAGACCCGTTTCATGCCGTCGCCGTGGTCGCCGAAAACGCGCGTTTGCACGGAGCTCGAAGTCAATTTGCATAATCTTGGTCGGGTTCTCGTTCTCCCGTGGATGAATTCACCCTTTCGAGGAAAATTCGGCCCGGGGTAGAAACTTAACCGTGGCTGGCCGAGGAAGGAGGTCAAGGCTTCCATCGAGCTTTTGCTTCAGCTTTGATCCTGTTAGAACCTGGGGCTCGACTTTTGCCGCGGAAAAATCTTAAATTCCGATCGGGATGAAAGATTCATGAAAATGGTCGCGTGGCGAACACGGGCCGCAGTTACTGTCCTCCACGAGTAAATTTTGGTTTATGTAACAAAGCATCGTGTCCGAAAGCCACGAAAACCGGTCTATACCTACTCACCGATCTCGTCCCTGTTTTCACTGCCTGCTTGGACGACCTCAGCTTCCGGTGATCGTTTCTTAAAAAGATTTTTTCGATCGGAAACACTGATAAGATTTCATACGTCAATTGTAAAATTCAACGTGCAAGAAGTATTAACTAGTGCATAAACGTTTTGCAGAATCTGCAGTTCGTTAATATGTACATATAATACCTGATTCCGCCCCATTTAAATCATTTTCCATTCGATGCGAGAGCTGAGACGCGTATCGATATGCAAATACCGAATCGTGACAGTTTGGAAAATTGTAAGGAATATCCGAAACTGTTTGTAAAAATCGGATTCCGTTCGTCGGGTCGTAACAATAAATTCGTGGATCAACGTTCGACGGTCCGATAAGAAAAGCTTGCGAACTTTTAAGCTCGCGCGAGATGGATTTTCGTAGGAATCGAATCGCATCGGAAAACTCTATTGTAGCGTCAGCCCCGTCCCAGCCACGGTTTAACGTTGAATTAGCCGATTGGGGGTAGCGGCCCGGGAATCGACAGCCGATAATTATTGGAAATAACCTAGCCTCCCCTCCACGCCGCATCGTTGATCGTTACAATCGCTGATTGTTTCGCGACCGTTTTATTATTTTCGCCACTGTGTGTGTATCGTCGGGCGCAACACGTTAACCTGATTTCGCGAGCAATCACGATTGTCCCTGCAGTTCGTATGCACTAGAATCCCATGCAGCATTTCTCCATACTAAATCTCTCCCATCAATTTTCTTTTGTCCCATAGATTTACAATTTTATACTGTCTAATTTCTAATCCTAAAGTTTCTACTGTCTAATCCGTCAATTTCATACCATGAAAATTTTTCTTTAATATTGATGTATGCATAAATTGGTGCGGCATGAAATCAATTATCTTAATTAACCAATACATTTAATAATTAATACATCTAATATTTAAAAAGAAGAAGTCGGCTCACGTTTATTAAATCATCAATAATTTCAACGAGTTTGTGTGAGGAAAAGTTTTGCGAAGGGCATTAAAATGCGATTCGAGGAAAAGGGTAATCGAAACTTTTTCAGTGCGGTGAAATCGTAAAACGTTGTATTTCGGGTTAAGTGCGGCAGCCACGCGTTCACTACTGATTATCCCCTTGTTCGACTAATAATTACGGGTACCGCCGGCGTGTCGTTACATTTACTTCCCGCGTCGCGGATTCAACCGCAGCGTTAACGCGATTATTCCACGAAAATTACAATCACGGCCTATATAGCTACGTCGAGGTACAATTACCAACGAACTTCACCTCGCAATTCCCATAACAAAGAATACGCCGAATGTCTTTATATTATAGAGGCAATTTAAAAACATCGAGAATGAGCAGATCTTTGTATAACTATTCCAATTACACGATTGAAAGTCAAACGTACTTTTCATCAAAGAAAAATGATTGAACATCATAAAAATAGACAGGGCTGATCCTCATTTTCAATTTACGATATTTGAACAGAACCATACGTAAAGACCAGATATTAAAAATTCTAGTTACCGAATAAAATAAAGCAGAATGAAATCCTCCTCAGGCAATTTCATTTTCGAGGAATCGTTTGGCTTGATTAAAAAAAAAAAGGTTCGGAGTAATCCGTCCGATGGCAATTATCAATATGAGGAGCGGCGAGCGCGTTTGGCGCCTTTTGGCAACGTACGCTGCGCAAACAATCGCTTTCGGCCAGGAAACACGACGCTTCGTGTGTACACGCGCCCGGCCGGTCCTTTTTCAAAAGCGGCTTCGTTATGGAATATTAATTGCCCACGGCTTTATCGTAACAGCATTATTCCGCTGTACCATCGTTTCGTAATTTCGCGCCGCTGTTCGACCGCTGTTTCCCAAATCGAAAACATGAACCCTTTTTCGGCATCGTGCTTCGCATTGCTTAACTTTATTCATGTCAACAGTGATCAATGTCTATCGATTGAAATCTGATCAACTAGTGCAAGACAAATCTGATTGCACGATTCTTTAAGAAATTTTACTCTATTATAGTTCATGCAAATTAATGGATGACGATGCAAAATTGAGAAACGCGGAGAATACTTCCAATTCAACGGCACGTGCGATAATTGGACACTTCCGGTCTTTGAATCGCGCGTAGTTCGTTTGCGAGCTGTCTCGCATATGCGAAGCAATTTTAATCATGAGCCGGCGGAGTTGAGTACGGACCACATTCGTTCATTATCGGGCATTGAAAGCTGTCGCGGATAATTTTTCTCGCGAAACTGCTATTCAACAAGAGATTGTTCGGACTGGAAGGTATCGATTGAAAATTAGGAGACTAATTTGCCAGCAGAAGAAGATAGGCGAGTTGCAAAATACGAGTTATCACGGTTAGATTGCAGAATGATGATACGAAGAATGCTTGCCATATTTATAAAAAATATTAAAAGATGAACGCATATTGCACAGTTAAATGATAAAAGGACTTGATCTTTTAAAGTGATACCTTTTTTACACGGAAATCAGCAGTCTAATCATGATTCTTTGATTTAAACTGGGCCCGTACGAGGATTCTCGTTAAGAAATGAACGAAACGAAGAAGCATTAAAAAGAAAGGAACGGGCGTCGTACAAAGGAGGCCGACTCCCGCTTTAGGGGCGCTTTAACGTTTCGTCCGGGTTTTAAGTCTGGCCGTAATGCCGTAAAATCGTAGCCAGCCGGCAACATTTAGCCCCCCCCGACAGACATTCACCTGTAGATAAATTCGCCGCGAAACACGGGCCGAAACGCACGCGTGCACGCGGGGGTGTCTCGCGTATATACCTGGGCGGAGGAGGACAGCGGGGTGGAAACGATGGAAGGCAGAAGGAAGCGAGAATGGAAGAGTGGAAGGGACGAGGAGTTATCGCGAATGGCGCACCCCTCGCACAAAAGACCCTTAGTGCGCTGAACGCGCGGTACTTCAGTTTACTAATGAACCCAGCTGGGGGTGCACACCACTGAAGAAGCACTTTTACTTCTGTCGCTCTGTCTACCGTCAGACAGTCAGACAGACAGACAGCCAGTTTACAATGGCTGTTCTCTGTCGCGGATTCTTTCCACGAAGAGTGACATTTCGAATTCGTTTAAAATGGTTATCAGTTACCTAGTGTATGAATTATTGTATCAGTCGTTTTACTAAACGTTCCATCGAACGTCATATTCAGCATTAAAAGAACTGTTACATAATATTTTTGAAGCGGGAAAGGACCATCGGCAGAGCAAGGAGATAATGATTCTTCTTAATCACCTCCCATGCGAAACTACGGACTGTGATAAATCATCATGGGAAGGAGAGACTGTATTTGCGTTGATTCGATAGCTACCCAAAGAATCCACGGATTTGTTTCTCGAGTTCAGAGGGTAAACGTCGGACCGTCGACCAAATTGTTTGCCCGGAGGATTTGTTTATGGGATCCGAATGGTCCGAAATGGAACAGATGTTTTCTCATATCTTTTTCTCGAAGTCTATGCTCTGTTCGAGGTACAGCAATGAATAGACTGCGGAGTTTTATGCGATTATAAAAATTAGTCATGCAAAAGAAGTCGTCTGTTGTACGGTACGTATAAAAAACAATACATCAAATTCGATTTTGTATGAAAGACCGCAGTAATCGAATAATTCCTTGGATAGTATTAGCTCGTCAAAGCTGAAAGACTCGCGTACGTCATCCGAAATCGGGCACCTGTTCCAGGATTTTCTGCCCTTTGTGCCAGGTTCGTTCAAAGAAACTACCCATCGAACGGAACTTGGCTGGAGAGAGGAAAAAATAGTCGTACAATAATTCCGTTTCGCGGCTTCTACAGTTCGCATGAAAAGAAGCGGAACGATTCCATACAGAATTTATGAAAGTGGATTTAACACCCCTTTAAACAAAGCCGGACCCGGTGGCGATGATTTTTCCTCGCGCACGATTTTTCTTCCCTCGCTTTTTGCATATTTCAAATAAGTCCATGGAATTGTAAAATACGAACCTGGGAATCCGGCGATCAACGGAACGAATATGCAAGAATTTTATCGAGGACGAGAGCGTTTTTCACTCTGCTCGATGGAATACGGTCGAATCGCCGCTGATATTTCTTCGCTGAAAAAGAAACAACGATATCAACAGTGACAACAAGAACGTTGCATATAATTTTCAGAAGAGAGACAGAAGGGTTAGAACGCTAGCTGATGAATTTTCCAGCCGGGTAGAGGCTCGTATAAATTGCTCTTATTGCTTCCATAAATTTCCTTTGTATGAGAGAGAATGAGACGCGCTCTCTCATCAAGTTTCGACTAAATTCATGGAAATTGCGAGCGAGGGATGGGAAGGCGCTAGGGTGGCAACGCTCCTTGGGTGAAAAACGGATAGTCGAACGAGGACCCCGTTTATTACTCGCATTTCTGTCGAGTCCTTGTCTCGAAATATGAAACGAAAAAAAAAAAAGAGTCGGAGGAAAAATGATCAGGATTCTCGTAACGATTAATTAGCCCGGGAACGCAAGAATTTCCTCGCATTCTCGATCGTCGGAGAATGAAAGAACGAAGAGAGCAACCGAGGCAAGGGTGACAGAAAATCGACGCAAAAATCGTTCCACTTTGCTTATCATAGTTGTATGGCACGAGTAGACGTCTTAACGAGTACGAAGACAGCCGACGGATGGACAAGCTAACGTGCAGATGAGATCGCTTCGTTACTGCCAACTCGGAGGTTGGAAATAAAAAAAATAGCCAAGTAACGAGGGGAAGCGTTCGTATAATCGTCGGGCTAGTTGACTGAAAAGCAACCACATGGTTCTCCACCGTTTAATTGCTCGCACTTTTCCGCTCCGGTTTTCCCCCGGGGGTGAAAAACTGCGTGATGCAAAAGTTAGTATAGACCAGCCTGGTCCGGTTTTATACCAATGAGGAATCCCACTCTTCCGGCCTCGTTCATTATATCGCCGCCATGAATTTTCGGCCGAAATCTTTTCATGTCGAAAATTTTAGTATCGTCCGCAATAAAATATCTCCGCTATCTCATCATACACGCCTCCACATTGGAAAGAAAATGATTAGGACAGTGTGTTCAATTGTTGAAATCTGTTAATGGATATGGACGGTGTGATTTAAGGATATTATCGAGGAATCCGAGTGATGACGATAGAAGATGAGCACATACCCGCAGGAGGTGGACGCAAAAGCGAGCCACCGTCCTAATTGTGCACTGGCCGATCATGTTTCATGGCACACAGGGGTATTGGCTCTCGATGTCGCGGCGGTTTCCTCTGCGCGGAGATACACGTACAGGTACAGGGCGTTACTGAACCTCTGGTCGAAGTTTCGATTTTAACTCCGTAGCGGAAATGGAACGGATTCGATTCCGAAGATGGAAGCTTGAAGGATGCACAAGTTTTTGAATAAAGAGCGAACGCAACGTGTTCGGGAAATATAAACTCGTGAATGCGTGTCTGAGTGCTCGCTCGTACGTGTGTGGGTCCTCTTCGGGGCTAGCGTACGGGAGTTTAGAAAGAGAGTTTTTAACGGAAGTTCAAAGAGAGAGTTCCCGGTGAAAGCGAGGGAATTTCACCGACCGTATACGTTGTTTAATCTGTTTATTGTTCGTTCATTTGTTTAGCGTAAATACGTTTAAACTCCGTTCCTTGATTAATCCTGAATATTCGAGATTAACCCATTTGAGTCATTAGCGTATGCATGCCCACAATTTTTTTATTCATTATCATCGTAAATTCAACGTGTAGGATGAAGCAATATGAACCATCATCTTTTGTTTGTTAATTTTTAATAGAAAATATCTTAATACGTAAATCATTGTATCTATTTGCATTATATTTACGATTGGAAATGATGTAATATTCTATTTCTATATATTCAATATATTCTATTTCAAGAAAAGGAACAGCCCTCAGGACTAACGTACATTCAATATTCGATTCGCCGTGCTGTTAAATTGCTGGTAGAAAGAACGGGCTGGCAGCTGGGCGAATAATTTAACAGATCTCTGCCAGAATTAGCATTCACGGTGCCGATCGTATTAATCCGACATCGATCCAGCCGGACGTTCACATCCTGTCTATACGCATTGAGATATCCGTATTGCCTTCGTCGCTTTCGTGGGAAACGTTTATCTGGACCGTGCAGGGATTACCGGTTGCGCGAATTATTACAGAAAATTAGAAGCGCGCTATCCCGTGAACTGTACAATGTGCATGGATAAACTGATTTCCCCAGACGAAATTCACGTTCGCTCCACTATTGTTAACTGCATAATAGCGTGAAATAATAAGAATCCGTTGATTCTTCTATTTATACATATTCACTGCATCAATGCTTTTTATTAAATAGGCTCAGTAAACGTTGCGCTAATTCAAATGATAATTCTTATTGACTCAATTAAACGAAGTCTGGCGACAAACGGAAAGCTGATCTGAGAATGTTAACAATAAAAACGGCCGATCGTCAACGTGTAGAGTGGGGTACGGAATTTGAGGGCGAGAAGGGCGTAATTCCGGCGGGATGGAGCAGGTGTTAACGACGTAGCGTGTTTAGCGCAGCGCCATATTTTTGCCGCTTATCCCGTGCTCTCGCCCCGGGGGTGGAAAAAAAGCCCGCAGAGAGTCCCTCTCGACGAGAACCCCTCGGGCTGTTTTCGGGACGGGTTACACGCGTGTCCTGCGTGTGCACACGGCCATAAATACGTCGGCGAGGACCTTGCCTACCCGGGGAGCGCGAGCGTAAACTTCGTTAACGAGAAACTAATTCTCCTCTCTCGCGCCTGGAAGGAAGTTTCGCAATTTCGAGAAGACCACGGAGGACAGTCGAAGGGCCCTGAATTACGACGCGAATTAACACGCTCAAGGTCCTCGATGTATTTTATCAGAAGCTGTTCTTTCCAGAATTGATAATCGGATAAGCTGATTTCAAAGTAATTTTCATCATTGCCACGATGCGTATTTCGCTGAACCGTCGATGTAATTTTAAGCATGGCCGCTCACGCGTAGCTTGTATCCCATTAAACGGTCCCAGATTTATCATAATATCGTTATGTAAAATCCGTCCCGTTCACGAACTTCTAAATTTTCGTTAATGGATTCCGATGTATAAGTTTAGATTGGATATCATTAATATTGCAGTTCATGAAATTGTCGAGTCTACTTATTAACGGAACACAGCGGACATCTTACATCCTAATCTCATTACGATCTTCTCCATATTAATTTCCATATCGTGAAAATTATAATGAATCTTTTCTAGGCCATCCACATAATTGATTCGCGTTAATATTGTAAAGTGAAAAGTATTCATTAATTAATTTCATAAAATTGTGAAAATTAATAAAGCGTAGCAAACAGCGACGTCTTAATCTAATTACAAGCTTGTCCATATTAATTCCTAAGAAAGATTCAGTGGAGACTTGCAGGTATGCCTTTGAAGCCAAGCGCATAGTGATTCCAGTTAAGTACCTACATGTCCTCTCGTAGATCTTATCCGCTGGGATGAAGAAGTTTACCAAAGTTGGTCCGCTGTTGTAAGATCAGGAAGACGAGGCTCTCGTCGTCGTTAAGACCGGTCGTCGCGACGGCGGCGGCGGGTGTGCGTCTCGGTGCCATTAATGGAATACGCCACTTTCTGAACGACCTCATCCTCGACCTCGTTACGCCTTGTCGGTGTACGTGTACATACACGCGCGCGTGTTTACCCAGGCTGAAGGGGCTGACGATGTTCTCTCTTTTCCGCTACCACCCGGCCATAATCGGCGAACGATACACTCCGCTATTATGTGCGGGGAAACAGGAGGAGGCTCCGCTTTCAACCACGCTTCATCCTCCACGCTGGACAAACATCCCAGCTCGGTGCACCTTTGCCTCTCGTCCAAGTACACGCCGAGAACGAATGCGACAGGTAGCCTCTGCCTCCTTTGACAGCGGCTACGCGTTATTAATAAGAAACTCCGTACGGTGGTCAACACACAATTTTTAAACTCACTAAGCGAAGTGAAACCCAAATATTGCGTCAAACATTGCATGCAACATTATTCCGAATTCTAAGCATTGCAAAGACATCGTTATATGAAATATTCCATTAACTTTGATTATAATATTTTTAGTCGGCAGTGTATGAAAATGTGTTAATAGTCGAATCTGTCTTCGCCTTTCCATCGGAAAATCGTTTAGTATAAATCAGATGATAACAAATCGCCGGATACCTGTTATAGAAAATTGAAACCATCGCGTTTGTACAACAACATAATGGAAGGTCTGATGTAACCGAGGCGGGTGGTAGATGCAGTGCGCGATGACGGGGCGCAAATTGTATCCTCGCGATCTCCTCGGGAAGATCCCGTGGAAATTATAGATAACCGATCGAGTCGGTCGCAGATGGGAAGAGGGGAAGGAAATAATATTATTTATCAATTGGCTGGTCCCGCGTCGGTCAACTCCCTCTTGCCCCGAGCACCAGCAGTAGAGGAGTCTCCTGTAGATGGCCTCGTACATGTATAATACATCCCACGGGAACACGTTGTCCCCCTCGTCGTCGATCGGTACATACGTACTACCTAGTTGCATCCAAGAAGCCTCGTTAATGCGAACGTATGCGTGTCCCGTGTGCCGGAATATGCTCTACACGTGACACGCCAGTGGAAATTAAGTTAACGTAATTACAAATCAACCATTATTATTACTCAATACGAATATGAAGTGAGATTATGAGAAAACCTACAAAATATAAGAATAAGACCAAGAAATAATTAATTATATCATACAACAATTTATGACACATAACACCATATTCTACTGGAAAATGTACGATGCTAGGAGTAGAATATATGTCTCCTGCGATATCTACAGACGTTCTATAAATCTTCCTCGTACACGGACGTATGCCCGTCTTTATGAATGCAAGTATTCGATGGGATGTGTACCTGAATCGAATGTGCACCAAAGACACGTACCTTCAGCCGTCGACATTATACGAGGTTCTACGTGGAATGTAGGCGAGCCCTTGTAAACTTTTCTCGCGTTTACGAAACGTCAGTTTATTCAAATTCGTACGCACGTGCATCGACATTTATGCGGTAAATACGTAGCGTATAGCCAAGTTGAACGATGCAACTGCGGTGGAAACTCCCAAAGGAGGTCATACTCAATTTCTATATGTCGAATGAACTTACTTAGTTAGCGTCGAGTTTCTCTTAATTTCGGAATTAAATTCAGATCACCAGTGGTTATACTATAATATTTCACACAATGATCGTAATGCTTAATATAACATTTGGTACGTCGTTTCATATTGATTTATTAATTATTCCTTAGTTTTGTATACTAAATTCAGAAGGCGTTTATAATGTGCGATGGCTCGCGTTTGTCAACGCGAGCAACTTTTGTGCACGTCTAAATATCCGTACTGGCGCAAACAGAAACTATGTGTAGCCATTGTAACCGTCGAGAGTGTAGAATGCAAATATGCATGGAACCGAGTTAAACACGCTTACGTATTTATGTTCCTTGGAACGTTTCCGGTCCCCATACAATTTTACCGTCACCGATTCCGACAGCTTCATCAGGTTTGATTACAAAACGAAGAATTATTTTCAACGAGATTTGTTAAAAAATGCAATAGAGCTAGCAGACTGTCTGGTTAAGGCAGAAGCATCATAATTTGTATTAGTAAACTATGAAATTGAAAGGATAATTCTTATCAGAGTTAATATTTGAAGGAATCAAAATGTATATCGTTTCGCAATAATGTCTAGAATTGTCTGGTTTGACGTAGCTGCAAGTTATAATTTGGAAATAGTTTAGCAGACCGCGCGGGTTCATTTCGCGTCGGTCCACAAAATGCGAGTAATAGCTCTGGCTGAACTTTTGATCGGCAGGAGAGAATCGTTCGAGTATTCCATGTACATTACCTTTCATAAATATTAAACTTGGTAAACAATACAATCTTTTCAGTAAACAAACATATGGCAATTTAATCGACAGAGATATTTGTTCAAACTTTTTTTTTATAAAAAATGATCTGAATTTGAAACATTTTGTACTTTAATTTCATTCTGTTTTAAATTGAAATTAATAATCCTCTTTCGATTGGTATTACCTCGTAAGGTGATGGATACAGAATTATTCGTGTGATCGATAAACGTTTTGTTTAAAACTTATGAAGGGTAGTGTACGAGTTGCAGGTGCAGCTGCACGTACATGCAAGTGCACGAACGGTACGTGCGGCGTATGTTGATGGGGTTGCGGTTTAACTCCGGTGGCTGCTGGATAGCCCGCCGTTATTATCCGTAACTCGTGTTGCGGCGGTCCCGGAACAAACGCGGCCGAAAACCTTCGTTTCCTGTGCCACCGACCACGTCAGCTTCTCTTTTCGACGGAGGACGACCCGTGATGACCCCGGAACCGAGAAAGATTCGTCACTGTCGCTGCTCGAGATCGGTTATGTTGCTAGCTTTCCGCAGCTACGTTTGATCGATCACCTCACCGTTTTTGTTACCTACGGCCCCATTCTGATTTTTTTAATCAATCGGTTAATCAAATTCTATTAGAGCAGCATAAGAGAACACATGATACGATAAAACTTTCAAGAATTCGTTTACACGCGTGTCACACTGTGTGTTTTAGACAAAATCTCATAAATTTACCTTGCCAACAAATTGCATCTTCATTTTTTGAACTAACTTCAAACAGAGGTAAGAAGGAATCGCGTTTTTTCAGTTAGTAATCGATTTTCAATAATCTCGAGCGCGTTCAATATTAACGGGACGCACGTACGGCGGGCCCCATTGTAGAGTTTGGAAATGACACGATAACGCGTTCTGGGGATGTTTTTAAAGTTTCCACGCCGCCCGGTATTCCCCATTCTACCGTATATAATCTATAAAATTCTTATTTCCATAGTTCCGGCGGGCTAGTAAACTTTCAAATTTTCTACCGTGGAAGTCTAAAATACGAAAAATATGAGCGCTGCTTTCGGTCATATTTGGTAAAACTACCGAATCCGTCAGAACGTCGCATCGTCTGAACGGGCTGTTACATAGCATGATTCAAGTGATTCTTACAACGTGGACGTGCACAAATATTATCACGTTGTGCGGTGAATGTGACGTTACTAAATCAAATAACAACATGAATCATAATGATCATTCAATGAACGTTTCGAATTTCTAATGAAATGTTTGCGAAGTTTCCTGATAAACAGTATACAGAAGTGCCGAACGGAAATGTATACCGCATTTGCATTGGGCCGATCGAATTATACGAGTGGCAGAGACCGAGATATACGGTATGAACGAAGGACGGGTGATCCGATGTGAAATATCTTTAGTCGCTCCCTCGGATTCGCGAGAACGAGTGATAAAAGAAGCAGAAGGGTGCCGGGTAAAACTAGGTGTTCCCGGTTGCTTTAGGCTAGGTTACCGCGAAAAAACCTTTGGCCCTTCACCGAGAACGAGCCGGATTACCGTTTTTGGCTTTCATCGCGTCGGGAGAGCCTCCCACGCGCTTTTACCCGCGGCCGCATCGTGAAATTCGTTCTTGATCCCAGTAAATGTGATAGAAAAAGGAACTGATATCCCCCATGGCGCTCGGCGAATTCCGAGACATTTTATATTAAGGGAATACCAGACAAAGGAAACGTCGAATGAAATACAATAATCAGCGCGCGGAAAAAATTACGGCTGCCCGGTATTCGATATTGTTTCGTTGGAATCCAATTGTAATTCTTATGGACGGTTATTAAAGATTTCCTTCGCGTTTTATGAAGCTTCACGGCACTGTAAAAGGAATCCTGACAATTTGCAGTCGAGCACGTGTTTGTCGACAAATTGAGAGATTATTGTCAATCATATAATTAATTTTGAATAGTTTCAATAAAATTAAATCTCGTTTCAACTTCAATCGACATTATAGAATTCTCATTCGTTCATCCATACTCTTACAATATACGTTCATATCGTACATATTATTTAGAAAACGTTTCAAAACTTACGAGGGCGGTGGGGGAGGTTGGATGTAAGCGACATTTCAAGAGACAAGGGAATATCGCGCGAAGATATTTGCGAGACCGTTTCAATCCTGGCCACGCTGTTCAAGTTTTTATTTCGCGGCCCGAAGCGACGAGAACCCGTGAAGAAAGCGGTGCACATAAGAACGTACAATGTATTTTCACCCTATCGGCTGCAGTCCTCTCACGGCGTGTCGATATCCTCCTGTCCAAAGCCTTTGACCTCAAGAATTGCCGTTCGCTTTTAAACTTCCTCCCAGCCCGTTCCTTTTCGACACCGTACTGATTTTCTCCTCCCTACCCTTACGTCTCCGCAGATTTTCACGACGAACATCGAACGGAGCACGATTAATAAACATGTGACGTAAAAAATTGCAGAAACGTACTTTCGAAGTTGCAAGCTTCTTACATATATAATTAATAACAAAGTGCATTTCTCATTCCCTACTAATTGACCTGATTGCTTCTATCGAGCAAGCGAACACGAGGCAACTTTAATTAAATAGATCTATCTAACCAATTCATTCGGAGTCTGAGTGGATCCGAAGACTACGAGGAGGAAAAATATGAAGAACGCGTTTTTGATACTCTGCTTCACAGTCAATGGATCGGGTGAATGATTCACGTATAACTGAGCGCGGTGCACGCGACATTCCATTATGCAATTGGCGAATTTAGGTTTCCGCGGTGGCCCCGTTCTGGCAAGATGCATTCCCGGCCAGTCACTTCGGCTATCTGTGTTGCGCAATGAGCGACATAAATCACGTTTGCGCGATTCGGATACGCGCGATATATCAATGACAGGATGCATGAAAAAAGAGAAAGAAAGAAGGGACGGAAGGAAGGAACAGCATCCGCGGAGCCATGGCAACGTACCAAAACCAGCCGCGAGCTGTTCTTCGCCGCGAGTTTAAAGCAAAACGCGGCGATACCGTATGCATAAATAACAACGCGAGACGAGAATTAAAATTTATCACCCGAATTTCAATCGTCTCGCTGAAAAATACAAGATTAACGAATTCGACGTGCATTTGTGATCAACCGTACTGTCTCGCTCGTCCTGAATAGAAATGAGACGTTGCAGGACCACGAATAAACAGATGAAAATCAAGCACCATGATTCTGTTACATGATAATTGTTTCTGTTCTTTGAAGTAAAATGATCGAATCTATCCATGATTAACTAGTGTTGATTTGACACATTACACGATTTACAGTGATCTTTCAATTGATCGTGAGGCGAGCACCTACGGAATATTTGTCAGATTTTTTGATAAACAAGTAGGAGACCGTTACTCTTGAACGAAATCAATAAGAAGATTGATCCGTTGTCGAGAGTAACTCGTTTTTTAAATTGGCTGGAGTGAACGAGCCTTAAAATCGCCGAAAGTAGGGAGCGAAAGAAGGGTGCAAGGTACCTGGGAGAGGGTCAGCTCCTAGAGCTGTACGGTACTGTTCGAGAGGGTAAAAGAAGAAAGGCGGAAAAGAAGGATGGAGAAACGTGGAAGGGTAGAGAAATGTAGGCAGGGGATAGCAAAATCGTGGGACCGAGAGAGAGGGTAAAAGCATAAGGTGGAGGAACAGGGAAAGCGAGAACACGCATGCTGGGTAGTAGGGTTCTGCAGCGATGGGTTTGAGAAGCTTCAAACTTCATTTCAAGTTATTTCGTACCTCGTCTTCATCAACTTACTTTGTACCGAACATTAAGCACTGCCTGATAACGATAAAAAGTAACAATCTGCTGTTTTACATTTTAAACTCCTCATTAAAGTTTGTGCTTTTCTATTTCTGAGAGGTCAGCAACAGCGCGTGCACATTAATAAATAGAAGAAGCGATCTGTTAATTAAACGCATTGCTGAAAGAAGAAGTTTCTGAATTTTAATCCTTGTTCTAAATTCGCGAAGATCGAGGGGAGACGATGCTGCAGCCGGGCTTTAAAGCTCGGGCGCGTATTTGAGACTGAGCATTCGTACTTACCAGCAAATTGCACGAAAACTTGCGACAGAGGGAATATCGAATGGCCATCGCTAGCCGGGGATGTTCGAGAGGGGAAGCGCAAGGCCGTCGAGGGTTGGTAACGCCAACTCCGAAGCGTGGCTCCTCCGGGTGGGGGTGGTCGGTACCTCGAACGACTGCGTTGGTCTCCCCGCCGCGCTCAGTCCGACCCGGACCTTCGTGGGAGACGCGTCTGTCTTCCGTGATCGCGTCGCACCGGTACGCATGTTGTCATCATTGCACAGCAACCGTTGACCCCTAGTAGCACGCGAATTCTCTTCGGATCTCGCGAGTTACGAATACGCAACGGGGGAGAGCAAGAGAAAGAGAGAGAGAGAAGAGGAGTTTGCATCAACGTCGAGTACGACGTATACAAGGACGGTGACCGCGTCGCACGAGGCTCAACAGTGAGAGGGAGAGAGGGAGGGAGAAAGTGCGTGGACAAAGGAGAGAGGAGAGGAGAGGAGAGGAACGCGAAGAAAAAGCTCTTTCTCTTGCTCTTTCTCTCTCTATACCTCACCGGCTTTCCACACGAATCGATACCACGCGACCGTCGTCGTCGTCGTCGTCTTCTTCGTCGCCCGCCGGTCGTTCCTCTCTCTCAACCTCTTCTCGACCGCGAGTGCTCCGTTTTTTTGCCCGCCGCTGGACCTCGTGCGCGTCCTTCCACGAAATTCGACCGCAAGGTCGCCCCGAGGACCGTGACAGTACTCACTACGCTGATCTCCATTTTCGTTACGATCGATACGTCGATCGATGCGGTTGGTGGAACGATACGAGATCGATAATCGAAGAGGTAATGGCGATCGTTGTTCGGACAGAGAAGTAAAGTTCGGAAAAGGTGAGCCGTGTTTTATAGTGCGAAGCCGAGATCTTTGAAAGGAAACGTTCCCTCTCGCGTACGCAGTGTTTTGTTTATTCGTGAACCGGTCACAGGATTGTAGTGCGTATGTCCCTATGTGCCACGTGACGTTTGTTTATTTTTGGTGCTTTTTATCGTCGCTCGGCCAACGGTAATCTTACTACGCTTCACACCACAGATACGATTTCGGCTTCCGGAATTGACCTTCGACAAGCCAGGTGTTCGTCGACTTTCACCACGCGTATCTTCGAAGAGTAAGTAAACACACTCCACTTTCTATTTGTAAACAACGCTTGTTATATCCGTTGCGGTTGCTTTCTACGCCGATCCCGGCACCAATTTTACTCCGAAATTATCGCCCTTGTAAATTAGTCGTTTGGCGACTACCCAAACGGTCTCCAAGTGTTAATTCGACTGTACGTTTTCATTAGTATCCCTCGTTAAGTCGTGAATCCCGCTATAATTCTTTCCATCCACTTGTTAAACGAATCGAACATTTCCTCTTGTTAATATTCCTTCGATAGATATGAAACCGTTGAACTGAACATCCGATGTAACGAAACTTATATAAAGAAAACTTCAAATGTGGACAATTTTTGTCATTATTGTTTAAGCATTGTTTCACACAGGTATTTGATTTCAGATCATGTTATACTAATCGGGATCGGGATTAATTGTTTCACTGATTCCAAGCGAGATAACTCTTAGTAGCGGGGATGAAAAAGTCGTACCGTTGAATCTTCTCACTTTATCGAAGGAATACTGTATATTCAGTATAAATTATCAATCAAGTTTTTGTGCGAATCGATGAGATTAAATTAGTACATTCATCGAATCATGTAATGATTGATAGAACAACTGTATATAGAACGTCAAATCTGAATCAATAGTTTCAAACGTTTCCTTATTTATTACATGGTATATGTATAATTTTTTGAGTTACATCACGTTGAGTATGCGTCAAACATAATGTAAAATTCTTGAAGAGAAGGAATAATGGCGGGATTTTTAACGGGTGTTTAATAGTTAGACGATGCATTTTTTATTGCAAGATATTTTTATCGCTTTGCCGTTGTTCTATGCGCGTAACAAAGCCCTGACAGAGAGCCGGCGGCAGCGACTTTGTGGATCGTTCACACGGCGAGATGTTTTGTTCCGCAGCCGAGGAATTAATCGATCGTAAAGAGGCTAATGCGAACGATACGCCAGCCATCCGTGCACGGGGAACATTTGACAAAGGAGAGCGTATATCGAATGCGGGTGTATTCTCTGTCCCACTAGCCAGGCCACTTGCGCGCTCTCTTATCGTCCGACAAAAGACGCGTCGTCGTTCCCCTAAGTAAATGTTATTCCTTCGACTCGATCCTTTTGACTCCATTTTCGCCTTACCTATCTTTACTTGCCTTCTTCTCATGTTTATGGTAGAGTTAGCTTCACGTCACCGACGTTGCTTTCGTTAACGAGTAACGATTCCCCAAAACTTTTTCTAATAATTGCAAGTGTCCTTTCATCTCGACGAAAGTTGCAGCGATTCTGCAGAATTTTGTAAGCAGCGTCTAAGTATTAATTGCAAGTGGCTTCCTTTTACGCGGAGTATAAAAGGATCTGGCAGGATTGCTCGGTTCTCCTCTGGCTAGTGATAGAAATAGAAATGAAATTGGAGTCTGGCGGTCGTTTCTGAGCGGTCGATTCTCGGAGGCAATTTTTAGAGCGCGATCGAAAAGTCGATGTAACGAGTTCTCTTTAGTTGGACGTTTCCTTAAGGAATCTCAAAGGCGATTCCCGCGAAGCCAAATTAAACGGACGCATCGATTCAAACACCCAATATCGTAGATTAACATTTCTCTTAGAAAAAGAGAGACGACTGCGTTACGATAGAGACAGAGAGAGAGAGGATAGAGCTTAAAGGGTGGAATTGAAAAATCGATTTCGAGCGTTAATAAAAGATTCGACGTCGAACGTTAGACGGAAAAAATATAGGGTACAGAATCTGCAATTTCGCTCTCAGGATTCTCGAGCTCTCCGACGTCTCATTAGATTTTATCGTAGGCGGGGGTCTATAGTCGAGGATACTTGAGACTTTATTCTCGGCCATAGCCACTGAAAGTTACATACTTTTCAAAAGTCTCGCCGGATTCTATTGCTTCCACGACAAACTGTCCTATTCGGTAACATTATTACAAAAATGGGAATGTTACGTTTTTGCGATTGACCCATAAATACCCTAATGATCTGTAAGATACTGATGGAACGATCAATGGCGAAACGCCGTACGGTAATTTGATTGTTAAGGCTCCTGATAATTAAACATTATCAATTCGATTGAATCGCGTAAGAAGATTTTTTCAGTAATATTGTTGAAATTCGCGGCATATTATCGTTGTATTTTAATGGGGTAGGATATACAGCGTAAACCTCTATTTATGCTCCACCGCAGAGTGCGGCATTGTCGAAAGTACAATGCCGCCACGCGAACCTGCCACGCGTATTGTAAATGAAATCTTCGTGAATCCTTTCTTCGGAACCAGCTTTTTTCGGCACCATTGTCCTTTCCTTTTTGCAGCTACGCGAAAACTAGAAAATATGTAGTGCCCTCGTCTCGGGAAAAACATAACTCTCAAAGTTTCTTCTAAATGCATACGAGTTTCCTTTCTCTCCGTTTCGAAAGTAATGCATACAGAAATAAGATAATTCATCCGAAAATCGTGTTCAGAGAACAATTCGATAGAACGTATTTCTGGCGAGGGATACAGGGCTATTTTTTGCGATCCTGTTTGTTCTCGTGGCGGATGAGGTCTGAGCCGAGGTGTATTTATTTTTAACCGTGAACCAGAAACAACGGGAGGCGGGGGACGGAACTTTGCCTTATTGTTGGATTCCGTCAAGTTTGTTCGCAACTACGCACCAAGATATAGAAAGTTTCCTGCACGCCGGTGTACTTTAGCGCGCTTAGCACGCCAAGACAATATTGACTCGTTCGTGTCTCTCCCCCGAGATGCTCCGGCAACTTTATTTTCAAGGGCTTCCGTTATCGGTGAAAATCGCTGGATTAACCGTCCTCGCGACTGTTGTTTTCCCGATTGCCAATCGATCTCTCTTCCTCCCGCCACTCGTGTTTAGCCGTTTCGCTTATTTTTTTTCTGCGACGACGCACGCGAGAAATCGATCAGCTTCCGTGAACTCTCTCGTTATCTGTTCATCGGTACGTTTTTTTTAACGAGGAACGAACTACCCCTATTGCTTTCCACGGTACGCGCACTTCTTAACAACGAGAACGGAAACGAGTTTCGAGGGAAAGAAATAATCTCGTGTATTCCAGTCACGAAGAATCTGTCCCGCTTTCGGAAACCGTTCATTGTGTACGTTCCGAGCAATACCGTTGTAACGAAAGTTTCGCAATTTTCGAGAATGCTGCATCGCTGCAGCTATTCTAAAAGCGAACTTCGCCCGAGCATTCCCATTGTCCGAGTTCTCGTTTTATAACGATCTCAAAAACTTTATCTAGTGTTAATAAACCCTCAGCTTAACGCATCCCGCCGGCGCAACTGTTGCGTCATTTCGCTAATAATAACTGGAACAGTATCACGTGAAATAACTTGTTATTTACTCATTTTCTTAAAACGTGCCGCACATCATCTCATTACATGATACAAAATATATTTCTGCCAGAAGTAGCGATGAAATCGGTGATTAATCGATCATTTTAAATGACGTTTCTTATTGATTCTTTTTGCACGATGTACTGAAGGGATCTCTGAATTTGTTAATGAAGTGATCCATCAAAGCGTTCGGATATTTACTATGCGTGGTCAAACCTTTTGCGTAACGACGAGTGACCAAGGGTCTTTTCGAAAAAAAAAAATGAATTCGGTACGGTTACGGGACACGCTTATTTAAATACCAAATAGACCATTCCCGCGAGTCTCGTGGTCTGTGATTTTCGTTTCGTCGAGGGTTCACCCCTTGCAAAGGAAGAGAGGGAGGCAGGCCGGTGCGCCCTCAAACGAGGCATAAAATCGGAGATGAGTCTGTCGTCGCAAAACGAGTAGGGGGTTGCAAAACAGTTTCGAGGGGCGACCGGGCATTAATCAATCCAAAAGAATCGCGAGATATCCCACAGCATGCTGCCATTCATTCGCATATGGACAGGACACACAGAGTAGATCGCAGGAAAGCATTTTCATAGATCATTTATTAATTAGTTTTATTTACAGAGTCTCTAACGTTTTCTATGACAATCGCATGGAAATCAGAAAAAAGGTCACAAAGTAAAGTTTGGAATTTTTATTGTTCGCGAATGACCTTTTAGCTATTTTTGAAATTTCATGCAGTTCGAATATGGAAATGAAAGAAAAATTGCGAGGCACAAAGGATCGGGAGCGTTTCTAAATAATTGAAAGCAACAGCGGGTGGCGTTCATCTCGTACGATAAAATCGTTCCCGTGTTCGGTTTGAAAAAAAATGCACCGCCAAAAATCAATTTGGTTTTTCGCGATAACGGCGAAGAACGAACGTGCGTATGTACAAAACTCCTGCGTCTTTCGCCCCCCTCTCCCTCCCTCGATTCGAGTGCCGCCCACTGCGAGCCGCGGGACGTGCGATAACAATGGGGCTGTTTTTACGAGCGTCGTCGTCGTTCGGTTCTATCGCTGGACCCTCGACACACGAATTAATAACCGTTTCAAACCGCTCTGGAATTAAAATATCCTTGCCGGGGGTTTGGCGCGAGCGACAAATCCACAGAGAGGGCGGACGGGGGAGAGGGTGGCCGCGCGTGGATTGTCCGCAAGAATTAATCACTCGTCCAATCTGCGCGAAATCACGCCATGTAATCACCACGAGGTTTGTTATTAGCGGTCCGCAGCGCGTAAAGTACGTACACACGCCTACGAATTTTAAAAGTTTCCGAAAATATGGCCCGGGTATCGCGCCGCTTTTTTCCTCTCGAAATTTGTTGTTTCGGGGGTAAAAAATGTCAACGTACCCTTTGTCCGAAAATATGTTCCACGATGTAATCGGTGCTCGTTTGTCTTGAAAAATTGTTCGATCGGAGCTCGCCACCTCGGATACCTCGATGAAATATCGAGGGCGAATCGCCGCGCAGATCGCATCTGAATCCTGCAATTACTTTTGGCAACGCGACCGTAAAACGTTAACCGATGGCTTTGATAGACGTTCCTTTTTTTATAAACCGAAGACAGTTCGTCTAAATTGAGCTAACATCAATTTCATGTTGGACGGGTTTTAATTTAAGAGAGACACGTATGCAATGTGTCTCGGTGAGCGATAATTTTGATAATCCAAAGGCAAAGTTCATCGAAACTGAAGTGAAATCGATTTAAAGTTGAAGAGGGACGGGTTTTAATTTAAGAGAAACACGCGTGCAAAGCGTCTCGGTGAGAGGAAGGGGAGGTGTGCGGGGGGGGGGGGTAAAAAAGGAAGGTGGACTAAGATAGATAAGACCTCGTTACGGATTCCGGCAGCGTGCGCGGCAGGACGTCCTCATTGCCCGAAGTGTCCTGCAAGATACGAAATAATGTCGGTGCGCATCCCGAGATACAAGGATAACTTATCCCGTCCACGCCCCGTGGAATTCTCTTCGTATCTCTTCTCCTCGCGCACCCTATCTCTGCTTCCGTGACCTCGCCTCGTGCTTCCAATCTCCAATGCTCACGACAAATCTCTCTCTCGCCTCTCTTTTCTCCTCTTGTTCGTTTAGCTTCGATTCACATCGAAGGCGCCGAATCTATAAACGTGTTCGAGAATTCGGTCGGAATTAGGAATTGCCTTGAATTTCAAGCTATTACAATGTTTATAAAAAATCTGATTTTTTCATAAAATAGACTCGTTGTACACGTCATACGATTTTGATAAGACGGATGATTGTGTTATTTCTTGAGAGATACAAGAATTTCTGTGAAACGCGATTCCTCGACAATTACTCAGTTCCATTTAGCGAACCATTTGCGATTCGGGATTTTCTAATCTCCTCGCGGCAGGAGCCTCATCGAACATTTACACTTGTACTAAAAGTGTAGTCGCCGTTATCCAGAGGATTCCGTTATCTTCAGCGACAGACGGAACCGGTTCACTTAATTAACAGCTTGTCTCCTGATAACGGAGCGCGGGAACCTGTTCTTTGACAGCGCGCTTTGGGTAGACGACTAATTACAGGCCCGAGAAATAGTAGACGATTTAATTTATCCATTCCAGTGACTCCGTTTAATTATCTTACGCAATAATGTGCAGCTCCTCAGTAGCGAATACGTAAGTCGAAGTACTCCCAGCAAAAACCTGATAGTTTCCATCGAGATCCACGTAGTCTAGTTCAGCTAATAAAAACTGTAGTAAAAAGTCCAATCTTTGTACCAATTAGATAGGATATGTAATTTTATTGTGCATTCGTTTTAATGAAATCAGTGAATTCATTCAGAAATTGTCAGGGTGATTCATTAGCGGCAATCACGCTTATGTTAAATGGACAGAATAGATGAGTTAACGAGTATGCTTGTATAAAAATGGACAACAATGGTTCGAACTTTGATTGGAACCGGTCGCATTGTCATGTTGGATTAAAGAACGAATGAGCTTCCACCCCCGAATGGGAATGACAAAACTCGAAGCGTGTCGCTCGTTTCACCGACAGTTTGATAAGGGTTTCTCTCTAGCTTTCCTGCATCACGTTCTCGTCACGCGACGTTCCCTCCAAGACTTTCCACGGTGTATCGCAGTTCGGGAACTGGGTTTAGATGCACTGCCGCTTAAAAGCATGTGGAAGTAATGAAATCATTGAACCTTACTCAGTAAACACATTTACTAGAAGGATAGATTCAATGAATGATCTCTGTCGTCTAATGAAATCACACAGTATGTTTTGACAAAATTATTAAGTAAAATGTTATATGGTAGTCGTTATTGAGAGACTCTGTACTTTTGGGCGGCAGTGCAGATATGGACGGAGCAATCGAAGATGTCAGAACCAAGTTTCCACTCCCGTCTCGCGGGTCGCTTGGAAACTTTGCCATCCCCGTCGTGAGAGAGGGTTAAGACAAAAAGATGGAAATAAAAAAAATAGAAGGTCAAAACGAATTATGGTTTCGAAGGGGCGCGGCAGGTAGCGCCGATGAAAAATTCACGTCGACGATAACTCGAACGTTGCATTTTTCATAGAGCCTCTGAAACTTTCTTATCCGTTGCTTATATCCGGTGTAGTTCACCGCCCGAAACAACCACGTGCCTCTGAAGGCTGATAAAGGCCTGCAACCCCGACTTGCTTCGCTTTTAATTCTTGTTATTCACTCCGATTGTTTTCTTGTTAATGGATTAAACAAGATTTAACAAAAAATCTCGATTCAGGTTCTTAACACTTTCGCTACGGACACCGACTATAGTCGGCGGCCGCGCGACGTGCTGTGTTGTACGGGTGCCGACTATAATCGGCGTCCGAATATCTTTTGAATCTAATTACTGAACTAAATCCTGCATGTTTTACATACGAAATAAGAATCTTCCATTTTTTTCTATTTGGATGGTAAATAAACAATACAACAATACAATACAAGTATTTGTAAGGTACAAAAC
>NW_017167821.1:507997-528224 GCF_001652005.2 Ceratina calcarata | reverse complement strand
TATAAAGTGATCCCGCGGAACGGACTGCCGTAGCGAAAGGGTTAATCTTTCAAATATCGTATATCCTGTGCTTTTAATCTGCAGTTTCCTTGTCAATGTCTGGGGTATTGAGCCATCACGGAAAAAACTTGTGAATTATGCTGCTGACGTGAAAAAGCAATTCTCTTTTTCGAGGTAGATTGAAACTAATTATCAATCCGTCGAGCGTATCGCGCTTTAATCTTACCCAATTCCGCGAACTTTGCGAATTACTGCGCTGTCCCAAATCCGTCCGTTTATGCAAACTTCGTTCGAAACGTGTCCCCGCGTATAATTGGGTTTCATTAAAACGGGACTTTGTTCGATACCCGCCGCCGCGACGCAACGCCCGTCTTCTGAGGGCAGAAAGTAAGTAAAGTGAGTTGAGCAAAGTCAAATCCGGTCGTGAGAACGCCGATAGGATTTTCTACCCCCCGGCAGAGCGGTTGTAACCGAAACCGTATCGCTGCCCGTTGCATATGCAAATTAATGCTCGCAGAAACATCTGCTGATTTCTTCCCGATAATACCCCTGAATGCCGTTTACGGTTGCGTAGGATTAAAGAAACGAACTGGAAAACGCGAGGGAAAATCGTTTCAGCAAAAATTCGTACGTCTCTCCCAGTTGATATTCTAACACACAGTTTTATTCACGTATAGCAAAATTTGATAGCGTTTACATTAATAATTAATAATAGTACAAATAACAGCATTCACTTTGACCCAGTGAAATTTTAAATAAGTATGCCAGTAGTTCGCTTCTTTGTAGACTCTGAGTCAATCATGCTTTTGAAAATTGTTTGGAATGTCGGGGCACTGTGTGTAATCAGAAATGTTCAAAGTTATCGACCAATTAGAGCGTCTTTTTAAGTTGTATACACGAGCCAAATGGTCCTCTTTTGCATCTCACTCGCTAGAACCTGTAGACACAGCAGCTGTGTAGTTTCGGTTCGGTCAAATGATTCATTGTATGCGAGACGTGCTCATTCGGACAGTTCGACGGGTAACATCGACCATTTTTCATCTAATTTTACGCCCCTATGTGAGGAACGATGATAAAGAGTTGACGCCGTGAATCAGTCCACGTTCTCCATAAATTTCTTATCATACGGGAAAATGTGAATAACAAATTGTAGAGCACAGTTTATCTTTATAATGTTTATTAGATCTTTATTACAAAAATGTGAGAGTATATTATTTCTAAAATTCAAATATAGTAGTACCAGTTTGAGCGATCGAGGTTCATATTCAGATTCTCTCACTGAACGTGGGGTAAGAAGTTTTTTTCGGTACTAAAGATAAAAGATTGAGTACACAGGCTCGTGCGAAAATGTTTACAGTTCGCAGACGGGGTGCGATTAACTCTTAGAGAAAGTAGATCGCAGCAGCTTCTGCGATTAAATATGCATGATTTGAGGTGAATATAAAATACCCGGGTGGGGCGTCACCCCGGCATCTGTGCCGGGGATTTAAGAGACGGAGGAATCGTGGCTCCCGGAGGACACGGAAGGTGGGGCGAGAAAGCAGAGGTTAAAAGAGGAAAACGGGTTAGTAGGAGGGAGGGAGGAAGAGAAAAAGAGAGAGAGAGAGAGAGAGAGAGAGAGAGAGCAAGGTTGTTTGCTTTCGGAGCTCTCGCTTGCTTATGAAGTCTGATCGCGTAAGATGCACCCTCCGACCATCTCCCCTGATCCTCAGACCCCGTCGTTCTCGCTCTCATTCCGGTTCTCTACGTTTCTCTTCGCTTTTCTTCTTCAGCTTAGACACACCTTGTTCCAAAGGGAGCACCGATGCTATCTGTATACGTACCTTATCCAATATCTGTGACGAAGAACCGGGTTAAGGGAGACAGAAACACGCTTGTGCAAAGTTAATCCTATTAATTGAGAGAGTCAGATTCTTGAAGTCCGACGCTTTCAATTGAATTTTATAAGGGGAATTTTTCTATTCAACGTCGATGTACTTGGAGATTAAAATCGAAATTCGCGACGTTAATTAGTCGATTTATTCCTCTTACACGGGCATTTAGCTTCCCTGTGATCCGCGTTGTGTCACGGAAATTGCATGTTAAAGAACCGAAATAACGGTATCAATATTCATGCGCTCTCTGTCGTGGATTTTGATACACAAAACTGGTTAAATTACGACAATTCAATAATGCAGGCACGTGCCTAGTTATTCATTCGATAGA
This sequence comes from Ceratina calcarata, assembly GCF_001652005.2. Classification (NCBI taxonomy): domain Eukaryota; kingdom Metazoa; phylum Arthropoda; class Insecta; order Hymenoptera; family Apidae; genus Ceratina; species Ceratina calcarata. Next base: position 526,019 of record NW_017167821.1, on the reverse strand, counting down.
AAATAATCCGTCGAGCTATACAGGGTAATTACTGTAACGTTAGTGCGACGGCATTATCGTTGGACAGCTCGCAATATTAATCATCGGGAGAGGCCAGTACACGGCTGATGCGTGTTATTACGTTTACATGCCCATAGAAAGTGCTCTATACCCCAGGCATCATTAACGTGCCACGTTAATACACCAATAACCCCTTCTAACAAAACTGCATCACAGGATCTAATTCGCAATTTTGATCCTCAATGAAAACCGGCTAAATTAATCAAATTTTCTTCAACGAGCCTTTTCTATGTATAAAACTGTCCACGCAATTTCTACGTAAAATCGTCCAGGCCATTTGTACATAAAATTGAAATTAAAAAGTCGAAGACGAACAGGCTGGAGATGCAGGTGTTGTCTCTTCCTCGGAGTTTTCCACAAGATTTCTGGGGTCACGTACGCTCCTTGCGTCCCTTCGTGAAATTTTTCCGCCTCGAGAGCTTCGATTCTATCGCACGTGCTCGCTCGCGTGAATTTTAACGCGCTGACAAATTCTCATTCGCGAAAATTTTCTCGGAATTTCAGTTGGCCCAATCGTGACTTGTTGATCCAAATCGGCTTCGAGATTTCTAATGCCTCCGCGATTTCTATTACACCAAGACAAATAATCCTTCGTCGAATTCGAATTTCTTGTAAAGTTCAAAGATGCTTTCGGGATCCGTTCGTTGTTAGAAAGGCGTATCGGATTAATACTGATGAACCTGTGAGCGGAACAAACATTCATAGGTTAATAGACGGGGCTTGATCGTTATTGATATTCCTCCCTTAGAGCCATCAATTAACATCGCGGCGAGAGAGCGTTGCAGGGGCGGTTTTACGAATTTGGAAGGGGCATCTCTGCTGGCCGGGCGGCAGCTCGTTACCCCGCTCTCCTAGCGGACGAGTAACCGCACTCATACACGCGTACAATGCTGGTACAAAATACCGCGTACAAGGCGCGGAAACGCTGCAAGAGGAAGGAAGCAGATTCCATTTGCGGCTAAATGACTGATGCGCCCCGCGTGTTCCGCGTCACGTTATGACTCTGGACGTGCGATGATATATCGCCGTAACCATCTCGCGTATACACGCATACGGGCTGTGTGTTCCGTACGCAGTTCAAACATTCGTTAACAAAAAGACGTACACCTCGGTCCATAAATTTTCCACATGCTTATTGTTTGTCGAAAAACCTAACAGATATTTCGTGTTAATCATCAAAGATTATTTCAATCGAAAGACGTGTAATAAGTCGTGGATAGTTTCAATTCTAATACAACATTTTATTCATTCGATTAATAATTATGTCTTGTGTGCAATTTTTCTTAGCGTCGTTGATCGAAAAATTGGTGAATCTCGGTTTTAAAAACGAGAGTCAAGAAAGGGTGTTGAGTTTTCGAACTCCGTGTAAGTAGGTGCAGTGGGTGTTCGTGACTCAATCGTGATTAGAAACTCGATAGCCCGAAGTCCAGAAGCCCGGGCACAAACGAGCAGGGAGTTCGTATTACGGCGTGATATCGCTAATTGTATATTAGCTCGGTCACCGCATTACCGGTCGATAACGCGAGTCGCCGGTAGCTACGGCACTGGGGGTAGTACCTGCACATAGGGGGTGTACATATTCCGGTGGCCGGTCCTGACCGGAAGCCACGGGTATAGCGGTTCCGTGTATATACTTGTAAGAGGCGCGTAATTTGAATATCGGCCTCGGTGGCGGCGCATCACCGCGAGATTACTCCATTATACCTTCCACAGACAATGGAAACCGCTTACGTGCCCGTAAATGGCTTCGTCTACCGCGAGCTAGTCCCTTCTGTTGCTGCTTCTGCTTGCCTCCCTTTAAATCTCCTCTTCACCCTCGTCTCGCGTTTTCGACGTCTTGCCCGCCGACTCTCTCACGCTTCTCTCCTTATTAAACCATCCACCCACGTCGCGCTGCGCGCTGTTGCGGAATCAATTTTCGGCTGGTTACATTCGCGTCACGATTTTCAATTGATAATTGCGCCGTTAAGAAGGAAGACGACTATCTTCCTGTCCGTCTCTTCTAGTACGTGATCATTAGACTTTTATGCAAAATGAAACAATTCTGGTAGCGATTTAAAAAATATGGTTTCACTAAAGCTGTGACATGGATTTAACTTTTGATATTCCATATATTAGATCATGCACTTTCCGTTTTTCTAAATAATTATAGCACAGTATATGAAAGAACAGTAAACTCACTCACGATGTCGGCTCCTATGAAAAGTCCGAGAAAAAAGTTAATTATTAATACGCTTTTTGACAGAATGGATCTACTGTTGTTTTTTATACTGTAATTATAGCATTGGAAATAAATAACAATCGGCATTTAGTCGAGCTATCCGAGTTAGACGGAGACGCTGAAGACGTCGTTTAACGATATCGTCACGCGCACGTTCCATTCGACGGCGGTGCGAAGGTGTGTTTACCGTGAGATGGAATAGGGGGAGGATAATCTGAGTCAGAACGGCTGTAATCACATAGAGGTTGAGCATTGCAGTGTCAACCGCGACGCATTGGTATGTGTTCTTTGTCGGGGGACGATTTATGCCGGTTACCCGATTCATTTACAAACCGCCTCGCGTAAATTGATTCGGGAGGCAGGCTCGTTACTCGCCGCGGATTTTGCACCTTCGTTCGCGCGGCAATCGCGATTTATTGCGCTCGCCCCGGCTCGATTCGTTGTTTTAACATTTAGATAATGTTTACGCTTCGCTGGGTTCGCGTGCCGCGCTAAAAATTGCAGATTAGCCGATAAACGTGGAATTAACTAGTCGCGATCCCTGCAATTTATGTACTGACACTTATTATATTTCGCATACTAATTCGTGCAATAATTGTTTTCATGATTAACGCTGTGTTTGATGCAATGTGAAACTGTCATTATATGTATACTTGCGGTTGGCAGTGTACTTGAAAAATTATTATTCCTGCGCTTTAAAGAGCAGCGAATTTGAAATTATAAGATAGTTAGGTATTCTCGGATTTGCTCGTTTCTTCAGAGCGATGCAAATCTGTACATTAGCACTCGCAAGATACGGTACTGTGCAACTGCAATGGCTGCACCGGGTTCCGGGTTCTGGACGCCCTCCCATCCTGTCGCTTGCATGGCTAGCATCCCTCTGGAATATTAATATGACGCGAAATATTATAAGCCGCGACAGCCGACGCCGCGGGAATACTAAATATTATCCTGCAGGACTCGAGCTACTACCCGCAACGTTGCGCCGCCGCCACAGTGACTCGACGCTCCTGTTGCCGCTTACATTTTGCTCTTGGCAGCATCCTGCAGGGTATACGCGGTGATAAACTGCCCCGTTCCGCAGTATATCGCCATTTTTCCATTATGTATCGTAAAAAGTGCGCTCGATCACAAGCCTCGAAAAACGTTCCCATAGTTCATACGGTCGAGTCTCATTTTATGCTTAATTCATCTCTTAAAACGCTCGGTTCGTGCGAGCGATCATTCATTTATGAAATCGAATTTTTTATTTATGTCCAGACTGCAGATTTTTATGCAAAACGAAATATTTATGGCATCAGTTAAAAAGATACTTTATTAAAATATTTATCATTCGCGATCGTCTGCCGTGCGATCAGAAAAAATTGTACGTCACGAAGGGACAGGTTGTTTCTCAAACGTGACAAGTTGTCCTTTTCTCACAGCCGAAGAAATACATGCGGAAAGTTTACGGGGACGTCGGACGTCCCTCCGGGGAGAAATAAAAGGGATCACGATCGGAACGTGGTTTCGTTTTATCGATCCGAGACGGCGAATGATAAGCTTCCGCGCGCAGGATGACAGTGGAGTGCGTGTAGAGGTAGGTCCGGGTGTTTAGCGGGACATTTATTGGATAGCCGGGCGCGGTGGCGTGCGCGTCCGTTAACAGGTCGTTTTCTTTAATGGCCGGATAAACCGTCGCCCGTTATTTCACCTGAATTGCCGGCGTTGACCGTAAAGAAAAGAAGAGAAGCAACCCTCGTCTTGCTCTCCTATAGATTTTTTCCCGCGTGCGCGTAATTAACCTTCCGGGCTCGGACCCTGCCGCGGGTAAAGCGCTGAAAAACACTTGTACGAAACGCGCGAGGATACGTGCGCAAGAACGCGATAAACCGGCAAAAACCTACCCCGTACTCCTTTTAATGGTTATTACCGGCCGCTTAAATTCGTAGAATTTTCGAGTCCCCGGTAGACAAATAGAAAACTGTGTGTTAGAAAAAATTGATAAGAGCCCAAAGCTATGCACGAACTATCTATAGGAATCAAGTAGCTTTTGTTCATAATTAAATATTTTAAAACTGCATAGAACCGAAGTTAAACAGCTGCTTCTTATAATTATTATACACATTTTGCTGGCGAACTTTGAAGCGATGAACCCAGACGCAATTTTAATACTTTTTTCAACCTGTTTTGCTGATGACGTTGAAGCCTCAGTATTTTTAATCCAATACTGGCTGGCGGCGGATTATTATGCACCATACGATAACTTCAAACCGGTTTTCTTCTTCGCTCGTCTGCCCTTTTTACGCTGGTTCCCTTTCGTTCTCGAAATTTTCACGGGCAGAGAGCAATAATCCGTTCCAGTGTCGGTAAGAAGACTACAAAGGGTGAATCGTTAAAAACGGCTGAGTGGAGGCGTTTAACTTCTTTTTTCTCCAACGACGCCCCCGGCTTGTTTACGAGATCCTCGCGGCGATGCTTGAAGAGCACGTGCGAGCACGTCTTTATTACAAGTATTTTCCGACACCAGTCACGCTTACACAATATTTTATACCAGTCGGGTAATTAGAGATTATTTTAAATGACGTAGCAACGTCGATCACGAATTCTGGGTTTCAACATTTTTTCATTTTTCTTCGTATGAGATTGAAGGTTCATCTTATTAGTTTTCTAGATTATTTAGAACAGCAGTGAAAAATTGTATTCTTTAGGTGAAAGATTATATGCCTAACCATATGTTACTCGAAAAGAAATTAGGGCTGGAGAAAAATGAAATACTACCATGTTCGATAGAATCAACTCGTTCTAGATTCGGAATCTTGGCGATTGAGGAAGTTTGGTAAGAAGATCCGGGCTTGGAAACATTTTTCTCTGGCACAACACGTAATTTGTGGTGGCCATAAATCGGAGTTCTGGGATGAAAGTTTCCTTCGATTTTTGGCAGACTCGAAGTAGAGGGGAGACAGTCGTGTAATTTATGCTCTGTCCCCGTTCTCATCGCGGAGAAGATGGCGCGAGATAAAAAGTGAAAAACAAACGGGTGATACGGTCCTATCTGCCGAAAGTTTCCCCGGCCGGGAAAGTTGCTCGCTTTCGCTTGGAATTTATCAGGCTGTCCCTTAACAGTTTTCCCGGGAATCAGGGAAATAAACGGGAACAATACTGGGACGTGTTCGAGGGTGAAAGTAGTCGGCTGACTAAAAGGTGCGAGCTCCAGATGCACCGCTCCCGGCGACAAAATGCTCGGAAAGTTTCTCGACGCAAAAAGATACGACACAACCCGGGTACAAGCTACTGTATACGTGTTAACAGTAATGCTAGTCATTTTTAAAGTTCAGAAAGCGATAGGAGGATCGAAATGGAATAAAGTTTAAACATGATCGATCAGGAAAATCAGAATATGTTTCTAAAAAGGAAATTCTAATGGAATTTATCGTAGCTCGTCGGGTAGTTGGTGGAAAAAAAGAGAGGGTGAGGGAGCAAAGGTAGGAGGTAGAAGACCGGTCGTTAGGTAGCGCCGTAAAATTAATTACGCCTCGAAACTGTCTTAATTAAAAATGTGTCCGCCGCCCGTCAGTTCTCCCACTTTCTCTCTCTATCTCTCTCTCTCTCTCTCTCTCTCTTTATAACTCCCTTTCTACCTCTTGTATACTCTACCGCAGCTCTCCTTTCCATCAGAAACGAATCTCGCTCGCTTTCTCTTCCACGACACCCTTATTAACTACTCGGTCGCGAGCATAAGCGCACCGCCATGAATATTATGTCATTATGCAATCTCGCGGTGCATGCAACGAGCTGCACGCGCTCGTTCGAGTTTGCACCACGGCTTGCGAGCGAAGGAGCTGCGGCGGGAAGTTATCGAAAATTTTCCAGTAATTGCCGCGTCCTACGCCGCGATCGTTGCGGTTCTCTGCTACCCAACCTATTTAGACGAATGTAGACAGTCAAGGTAAAATCATTTCTGCTTCGAATTACACCCTATTACCTAATTTCATTTCATCTTCAATCTCATTATTTCAAATGGCAGTACGTAAGTGAGTTATAAAAGATGATCTGCAATATAAATTGAACCGTGACTCGATATACAATTGCACATGATCATAGGGAAGAAATGTAGATTTTAATCTCATTAATACTTTTCACGAGCAATTGTAACTCGTATAGAGATATTCCTACGTGGCAAGGCAGTTCGTGCGGAGAACGATTTTTTGCTGTAAGGCACACCAGGTCGGGGGTAACTACCTTAACTGCGATATCGTATCCGTTTATTTTGATAAAGCGCGTGGAAACGAGCGACGGCTGGGCCAGTATCTCGCGATTTCATCGTGAACACGCTCTTAATGAAACGGGCCCGCGACCCGGTCACTCGGTGCAAGGATTTGCACGTCAGGGATCACGTCATTGCGTTTTAAACTCGTTTTTAAACGAGCTCGATGCGACGTTTAACGAGCGAGTAACCGAATTATTTCGGAATTTACACGGTCTTCATTGAAATTGTAATTTCCTTGAATCGATCGGAGTTAGCGATAATATATGTGTTCGATGCGACGAATGTAGGACGACCCATTTAATCGGCAGTAATTTATTCATTTAAATTAGAGTTTCGGAAATACGAACGCGCGTGAAATTAATTGGAGCAAGCGTCATTGCGTCGCGGAATTTTTTCCCTTACCGATATAATTAGACGATATCGGAGTCGGAGTTCGGCGAGATATAAATGTGAACAGCGGAAATAATGAGGAAAAGAGGCTGGAAACTTTTTTCGAAACGGTGTGAATCATATGAACAACGTTAATCCTTTACCGAAACATAAGGGGAACAAACGCAAATTAACAACCGTCCGTATTTAGTTATTTGCACTGCAGCCGTGGCTCCTACGCAACTTAATTTCAGCGAATTTATATTTTTGTTATCCGGCGGCGCCGCAATTAGGGGCGCACCGGTTTACGGGAAATAAATTTCAGGTGGAAACTCGGTAGTTTTAAACCTCTGGAGAATTATCCCTCGTCCACCGCCTCCCCTTGCCACTACCTGTTAAGCGTTTTTAACGCTCGTAATTATTGTTCATTACGCAGCGACCTTAATCTCGTCGCGATCATTGTTGACTTATCAACGCAGATTAGGAATTACGCTGATGTAAAAAATGACTACGCGAGATAACTCCGAAACAGGCGCGTTTCTTCGTGGCGAAGGGTTAAACGCGGCACCGTCATTATCGCCGCTCTAAATGCCTCTGCAGCAACGTAACCGGGATGGGGTGCACGCGAGAGAACTTTTGCACGAACCCTTGCACACTCGGTGTTCGAAACATAAAATGTTAAGTCTCTCTAAACTCGAGTTAAACATTACTTGAAACGTGGATTCAGTCGTCGAATTTAATAAGATTTTCAGCCAGCGTAATATTTCGCGAATTGAAATTGGTCTTGATGGAAAAATTCGATGGCCGAATTTATTGTGGTATTTTCCACGACCACTTCGGTTACCATTTCCGTGGGAAGGAAACGGCAAAAATATGGGTCGAGTGGCCTACATGATATTCCTCTGTAAATAGAAAATTTTCTTCGTAGCTCGAGCGTTAAGGAAGTTTGTCAATAGGGAGCTTGCGTACACCGCTCGTTGACAAAATTCACTGAGCACAATGCATCGCGTTGTTATTATTATCCACGATAATGCTACGCTTCCGTTGACGATTCGTGCTTGCAATAATATCCGTTTTTCTGCAGCAAGTAGAAAGAAGAAAATCGTAATCAATTTTTTCCGATAAATATCTTTCAATACTCGTTTGGTGCAATTGCGGTTAACTGATTTTTCTAAATTCCGTCCGTTCTATTTAAACTGGGAGAGCGCTGGTGGTGGTAAGGCAATTTCCAGGTAGCGAGGTCGATAAACCCAAGATGCATCGCGCAACGAGCTACAGATACAGGGCCCGCGCAGCCTGACCAATTACCACTCGAGAATGCAAGTTGCACCACTTGTGCAATCAATGGCATTCGTATAGAAGCGGGCGCTGCCACCCCCGGCGGCGATTGTATTCCCGCGCGGACCAAAGGGGGGGTGGGCCTATTATGATCGTTATACTTGGAAAACACAAAGGAGCCCTGATACGGAGTAGTCGCGCGCTCTGCCTCCTGGATATACGATACGCCCGGCCCGAAATATTAATAGAAACTGCACGCTGTGTTGCGACCCTTAACAGACAATACGCCTCTATCAACTTCGTCCACTTCTCTGAAATCAGCCTACCTGTTCGCAATAACTTTACTAACTTCGTTTCAATTCGGACATTGTCGTCTGCATTTATCAAAATTTGCGCATTCCTACAATTTCTATCTCAATAATTTATTGCTCTTCATAAATTCACTGACCGGTACGAAATCAATGTCCACCAGACTGGAACCTCGGTTCCCTTTTGTCATCCACTGTTTTCGTTAAACACAATAGCGAATCTTTATGAGATAAGTCCGGTTGAAAGTGAAAATGGACAAAGGAAAAAGTAAAGCGCGACACAAAGAGCGTCAAAGTCGGGGGCAGAGGTTCCACGGATGAAAAAAAAATACACGCGCGGCATGAATGCGCGCGCACCGTGAACAAAATGCAACGGGGTCTGTGGATGCATCCTGATACGGTTCTTCCCGTATCTCTTCAACGCAGTAGGACGTGCCTGAAATATGTACGAGACGTAAGCGTATGAAACTCGCGGGATATCGTGTTGCGCGCCTTTTGTTTTATGCAGGAAATGGTTTCCTTGCTGAGCTGCGACGCTCGCCCCCATATACCTGGTGTACGGATAAGATATCGCACATTGTTCAACCGTTACCGCCAGATGGGATTGTCCCGAGCCCCCCGATTCTTGTTTACTTTCAACACGAACGACGCCAATTACTAATACGATTCCAGCTTTATTCACCGTAGCAGATTTTCTATGCTCTTTGGAAAATACCATTTTCCTTTCATTCATCTTTTCAGGACACGATTTCCTAAAATGCTGTCGCGTATAGATCAGTCGATTGCTTTTAAAAAGTTGATGCTCGTGTCTCGTTAACAGCAACTGACACGTGACAGATGAATGATATTTTTGAGATACTTTTTTGTACCAATGACTCAGCATTCCCTAATGAGCGGAGGTCCCACTCTGGGAGTGGAAGTTGGACCCGAGACGAGTCGCGAATCTCGCGAGCTTTCGATCTCTGTAGGAGATCGAGGGTGGGGTTGATTCAGTATAACATCAGCCGCGCGCTCGCAGGCAATTCTCGAATTAGTCGCAGTCGAATTAATCCCGTTTGCACGAAGTATGCACGAGCGATTCGATCAGCAATGCGAGATCCCCGAAATCTATCCGTGGCAGGGCTCGTGCTCTCGACGTGCGGCTCCCACTCTCCTCTCCCTTTGTATCGTATCTCCTCTATTTGTACGTCTCCGTTTTTCTCCGTGTTCCATTTTTTACTTCTCTTTCCCTTTTTTTTTATTTCGTCCTGTTTCGCTTTTCTGTTCACTCTTTGCCCGCGACTTTTATTTGTTCTCCCTGTGTCTGCCTTCTTCTTGCACGAGAGAGAGAGAGAGGGACGAGCCCCGCGTGGCAGAAATTGGAAGGGCGATTATATAAAACAGAGAGAGGGTGGAACGTGGTCGCATAGCTGTCAGCTACAGGGCGCAACGATTGTGCCCGTTTCACGTTTTACCTGCCGCGCTCAAACATCCGGCCGCTGCCTCGTTCGAGCGTGAAATCCTCCTACCTGTACACGCTTCGACTCTCCTGTTCTACTTGAGTACGTTCTCATTGGTTTTCGGCCGACAAAGATGCAGTTTTGATACCGTACATGCTAAGTGTTAAGCGTGTGTACAGGATCAAACTGGTCATACACCGGTTCGTCCGCCTCCCTTCTTCGTGACACAAAAGGAACACGAGACCGTTCTTTTCTTAGACCTCTCTATAATTGGTACAATGGGACTCTTTCGTCTAAAGCGACTGCAAACTTCCGTTTAAGATTCGCACGATTCATGTTGGTGTACGGTTACAGGAAAAACAGGAAGCAATTCATCTAGTTAGAAAATCGTTTAACAAATCACGAACAGTTTCAATAACAGCAGAATTTTAGTGTGTTAAAATATCTCATTCACTTATACGTTTCGTAACACGTCGTAAGACTTGAAAGAGGATATACGTTTGTGTTTCGATAGGGAGGGACGCTCCCCTTGTTCGAACGGAAATTAAAAATGCAAAACTCGGCCAGGAGGAAACGGGAGGGTCGGGATGCTAACGAAGGGACGTTTCAGACGTTTAAAGCGTGCTACATGATTCATGGAAACCAGAAGCGTTTCATCGACCCCGATAATTGTTGGTAAATTTTTGAACAAGAACGTTCGGTTCTCGTTACCTCGTAAATAATGGACACTGTTCAATTATCTTTCGAAATATCGTGACACTGAAGAAAATATACAATTCATCCGAGGTTCTTGAAACCGCACCGAATCTCCCTCATTCAGCCGGGAATGAATAGAGAGAGTACCGGACCGGGTAAATCGCAATTATGTGTCGATTCGCGAGAGCTCTCGGCCGATCCTAACGAATGCCAGTGGGCATTCAGTTGAAATCGGCATTCATAATCCAGCAGGGCTGTTATTGTCTCCTTGCCGGACTCTCAATCCAAGAAAATACAAAGCCAGGGACTGGGTTTTTGCTTTCTTGGTATAAATACGTCTGGCAGACGCGATGCGAGGAAGCGTGGAAATCCTTCCACCTCCGAATAGTGTGGAGATCCGGGATACCGGGATGGTGGCTGTTTGGCGCAATGGAGAAAGAGGGTGGCGGTGGAACGTCGATAGACAGAGAGAGCTAGGACGGTATCGGGAAATTTCTGAAATACCGTGGTCCGTGAAATGCACTTGCTCTGCATTTGTACTCCCAGTTGCCTCTTCCTGTTCCTCTCGAGCGTCTCTATACACGTTAATCGCCATGAAGAATTACAACGATGACGATTTTCAATTGTTGAATCGTTTTACTTTTGTTATCAATTAAAGTTATTTAATAACGAGGAAGTGACCTAACGTAACTATTCGTATTTATGACAGATGGTTTGTCGAGATTCAGTCTTCGGCTACATTAATATTATTTCAATTAACGTTACAAACTGTACAAGCTCGGTCGTGCTTGCCACACATGCTGGTACGATCTGATTCTTAAACGGTGGATATTGCGAGCGGCGGTGGGAATTTAGATTTTATCCGATTTGAGTTAAGTGGATTTGCAACGGATATGAAAAGAAAATCTCTTCGCGTTCGACGCGATGGATTTTATTTACGAGCCGCAAATGAAGGCCGATGGATTATACGGTATCACGAAGTTCTTCTAGCGTTAATAAATCGCATTATGGCGATCGATCCGGCTTCGAATATTTTAATCGAGAAATTGTTACAAAAGACGGATGAAATTTTTTGGAAAGAATTTAACGCTGCGAACGATACGTTACATATTATCGATTGCAAGTATTGTAACCCATCGCGCATATAATTCAATCCAGTATTAATGCGTTTCCACGTTTCGGGTATTGCATAAAAATTTTATCACCGCCATGAAAACGGAATTTACCAAGTCTTAATTTTTTTATGCCAATATATCCCATAATAAAAAATAAGAAAAATATGAAAACTCTGATTTTCCCTCTTCGATCAACAATTTCGTTAAAACACAGTGGATTTTTATTAATCGGGCCTGTCCGTTTAATTCTTCATTTGTAATCCGCGGGACAATGAGAGAAGCGTTTTTGGGACGAGTTAATCCACTGCGATTCCCTTTGACGGGAAACTGTGCACGCAGCGTCAATCGCACAAGTCAGCAGGTGTGTCACTGCTGCTTTCTATAACCTGGTATAGGGCAAAGCTTCCGGGGTGTATTAATCCCGGTATTACGAGGCCGCCGCTGTGCGCGAAGTTATCAAAGAGAGTATTACACCGAGCTTCCTATCTTTCGCTTCCCCTACCGTCCCTTAATCTCCCTTTTCTCCAACCCTTTTCTCGTTTCGAAAACTTCCCAAAGAAATACTTGCATCCCACGCTCGTATATTCTTTACCGTTTGCCCGTTTCCTCGTTATTCATTCGTACGACTATGGGCCATTCTTCTTGCTTACGCCATGCAAACATGCACAGCATTTTGCCCGATCTTGTTGCTAAAAATTTGTGAGCTTTAATGAGCGCAGTGACGTATTATATGTATATTAGATAAAATCATCTGAAAAATGAAGACGAAAACAACTTTTGTGTTTTCGTTGAAGCTCTTGTTGAATTCGAAGGTGGAGATATCGAGTGAAAATTTCGGGCGAGGGTGAGCTGAAAAGGAGAGAGGAGAAAAATTGGATGGGAAAACGTAGGCCGTAGGCCACTCTCGAAGCGGATTCAGGTTCGCGTGTAGAGAATCGACGCTGACGTTTGGCGAGCCCCGATAACGGTAATCCAATTTTTCGGAATAATATTTGTCTTGAAGATCGACGATTACTCTGTCCTCCGTCTAAGGTGGACTTCGTTTAGTTCAACCATGAAGGAAAACAGAAATTCATCGTTTATGGTTTCTAATACTTTCATAACACAGAACGTTCGGCTATTTATTAAAGCAACGATAAATGTAATGTGAGATGTTTAAATGATTAAGAAATTTGATAAAGTAACATTATAGATTGAAGTTCATGGTGTAAATTAAAAATTATCGAGAGATAAAAATTGTGAAGCATCCCGCAAGGGTAAGAAAGTTAACGCGAGGTGTTTGAGTCTACCGAAAACACGATTCCTCGCGTTATCTCACGGGGGATGAATATTCCATGCGGCACGTTGTATTCCCTAAATGCACACATCCCCTCGTATCGGAAACACGTATATTTAGAGAATAATAAATATACGCGCGTCGACGTGGTTCCCTTTTCAACGGTGAGAGGCAAGGGAAGAAAACGGCGGTCAGAATGGATTTGTGCTCTCGACTTGGCAAGGTCGACGGAATTCCGATGAAGCCCACCATATACGGAACCGAAGGAATCCTCGGCTTCCGTGGGAGTGGATCCAAGGAAAGTCAACAAGTCGAAAGGAATCGTATTTTTGTCTCCCTTTTCCACCCTACACACTCGAGCGATCGATAACTATTTTCGTTACCCTAAAAAATTCCAGTTCTTACGTAGTTACCGTCGCTTGGGAATAAAATTTGTGTTTCTACACGCTGAAACCTGCCGCGATCGATCTCACGAATTTCGCTTTGCATAACCGGAGCCGAATAAAAGTAAGTGCGTCACCGCGAGTGACGTCAGATCCGAGATCAGCCCCGGGAGAAGTGATCTTACAAATCGCGAGATTATCCCGGGTAAGAGGGCAAATACGGTTGCCGAGTGTTTGCCGAGCGAAACGATGCCGTTGACCAAAACTGTGAAACCGTCTAACTTCATTCACACAGATTAGCTTGCGATTTAGCTTAGAATGCAGTTTGTTCTTTATTAGTTAATGACGCGATTAGGTATATTATACATGTACGAATTATTCTATTCATGATAAAATTTAATCAAATCTGTCCATGTTATATTGTTCTTATTTATCTAATCTTGTATTTCGATCATTGAAAATGCCTTGGACACCTCGAATCGAGTTATCGTTGGGGAACTCGACGGATAGGAGTCAGGCAAACCCTCCGTCGGGTTTTCGTTACCGAGTCACTCGCGATTTGCATACAAAGACTGCTCAGTCACCTTTCTGTGTCAGCAGATCCGCTTCCGTTTACGTTTACTCTTTGCCGGTATATCGATTTCAGACGGATGCCTGCGGAAAGTGGCTTCTATCTCTATCCGTCGAGCAACAGTTACATTTTCTTTTTACGTGCCTCTTCTCCAATCTGTGTTCCTTTGCATGTTCCACATTTTTTGGAAACCGGATGCAGTACGTAATACGTGCAGTTACTTCGTCGGAAATGTATTTTTAAAGATTTCGAAGAATGAATTCTATTTTAAAAGGACATTAGGCCATTAGATGAAGAAAGTATCCGATTTTCGTTGACTGAAAGCTTTTTTGTCTACAAGAAATGTTCCCATTTATATATTCGAAGAAAGAGGGATTTATTCGCGATATTTAAGCGCATTTAAATATCTACGTAGCATGAAAATACTCTTAACTACTCTGGTCGACTAAATAAGACAGATTGACGGGGAAAAACTCGTGAACTCAATTCTTATCCGTATAATTTAATCCGATTGAAAGACTATTTTTGTATCAGCTCAACAATTAGAATTGACGCGGATTTTTAACGAAATATCCGTGACACATTTACCGTTCGGGATTATCTTAACACGATTTACTCTTGACGTATAATCATTATAATTGAACATTACAATCTTGTAACGTACATCCGACAGCGTGACGTTAATTCTGTATCCGGCGACCGATTTACTAATATCAAAACCGAGTTGTCATAATTTTGTACACTGTGAATCGAATTTCCTTGTTATTAGGGATTAGATATATATATATATATATCCTGTACATGTTGGGATGAGTTCGCACGCACATTTTTGCAAGTAATAGAGGTGGGAAGTTCTCGAGTCGAAGGGTTTCGCAGGACACGGTAGACTAATTTTCTCAATGCGCTTGGTTGCTCGGTCAACGTCGGTTTCTATCTGGAAGGGACGTGTACACCTTTGGCAAAGGGTGGAACGCGGATCGGAAGGGAGCGGAGACGGGGTGAGATTGGACGAGATGAAGGGTGGCACAGTTTGAATTCATGGCGCTCGTAAATATGTTAATACCTGGTGTCCACCCGCGTTCGAATGAATGAAGACGTCGGGGAAAGCAGTTTTTCATGGGTGTCCTTTATCCCGACGGGCCATTGTGCGCCATCGAACGATATCGTCGATTTCACTGGCAATAACGCCGAAAACTTTTATACGTCCCGATATTTATTGTCTATTTAGAATACAAAGGATACTCTTAAAGCTGAATCGGTGCCTGTGATTTATACCGATAACAATATCCAATAATTATTCCGGGATACGGGAAGTAAAAAGGATTTTCGTTTATTTTATATCTTGAAACGCAATTTTATAGCGTATTTCGCGAGCGTAGGTGGGTATCGCGGTGGCATTGTAAATAACAGAGTCAGTAAATTAGCAGCGCTAATACACTTTAGCGGCACGGAATTAATGGTCCGTATTCTGAACGCGCTTACAAGAGCGGTAACAGTTATTAGCGGTAGGTCATTAGACGGTTTGCACGGAACAGCCGACAGGTTTGGTCAACAAGCTCATTTGTAACTGTTAACACGGTTGTAAGTGCGAATTGAATTCGGCCTACCATCGCCGATAACACCGCATAACCGGCCCCATCGCTGTTCCTCGGCCCATTACTTCCCGTTTATTCATGGCCTGACTTATCGTACGCTTCGACTACTTAACGTATCTATAAACGGTCCCGATGATAAACGAGACTCGCATAGGCTTTCAAGCCGCGATCCAAAACACGTACGTGCCTTTGAAACGTCGGTAATACTCCGACATGGATGGAACTGGAACAGATCTGTCCAAGTCGTGAAAAGAGATATAAAGTACTTTTTATGTTCATTTGCATCGTTCATAGGAAAACTGTAAAAGTAGTAATAACGGGAACAGAGCGAATGAAATTAGAGACACGAGAAACGTTGCAGGGAAACATTACGGGAGACGCACTCGATTTACAACGGGTAGTGCATCGCGTCGAAGGGTTAAACAGGAGTTATCGCTCGGAAGAAACTTGAGTTTCTTGTCCAGCCATACTCCAGTCCGCGTGAATAATGTTTGCATTAGAATCAATTACACTTTTATCGCTCGCCTATTCGACGATACATGTAGGTAGCAGTAACCTCTGCCCGTTTCGATTCCTTTTCCACCCCAGTTCCGTTTTATTAGCTATCATTCGCCCGCCTAACTATCGCCGGCCACTTTCCCGCTCGACTCCCATTCGCTTCGAGGCAAGACGCTCGCAAATCATCCCCGTTGTCGTCGTATCGACCTATCCCGTTCGAATGCCAGCCACTGTCCCCTGCGCAATATTGCTTTTTATCCCGGACCGCTTCGAAACGATGAATAGCTCGTTGTTTCCTTTCGCATATCGCTCGAGTGCGTCCTTATTCCTGCGAAGACTTATCCATTGACCATCCTAGCTATTGTCCTCGTGCAAACATTCATTATTATCCCTCGTCCATTGATCCTAGCATTTAATTCGATTCTTGTAAAATTGTCAGTAGAAAACTATGATTAATGGTTTCATTAATGATTTCGAGGCAGAGTAACGATGAGACACAGTCTCTGTCTTTGTCTGGTTCTCCTCATGGTATCGTTAGTTAACTTTGGACGTTGAACATCTCCAGGTTGGAGAGAATCGATGGTCGGGCAAAAACCTCGCGGGAACGGACTGATGGAAGGCTCTCCGGTGACAAACGCGGTCGCTCGTAGATTTTCCTCTTACAAAATCGTTCCTTCTTTACTTGCAAATTACTCGCCGTCACTTATCTCGAGGGTATTCCAAAATAGTCGTAGGTGTGCGCCTTATCGCTCGTTTCGCCTCCCTCAATCGTTTGTTAGCTTGTCGTGAATCGCCCTTGTTGCCTCTAAATGCGTGTAACGCGTTCACGACACGCGAAAACTGCGTGTCACCGGAGCTAAGGGTCAGATTCTCCTAGCGAAGGGAAGAAACCCACCCTCGAATCGTTCATCTCCTTGTAAATATTGAACCTCGGATATGTCGAAGATTTTAGATATCGCTCGACGTCCTGCTTTTCATGTCTCGATTCAAAATTGAAACTATTGTGTCAGTGTATTTTATTATTAATTCGTTTAGGAACGAAACTGTGAGTCGTCACTCGAATAACGTCGATGGTTAAGCTGTTTTAATAACGAGACGAATCGCAATAAAAGTTACCCTGTTGAAAAAAAATGATATTAATTGCAACCGACGATGAAACCCAGTTGGGGTTTAATTACATTTTTGTTTGGAAGGTTAATATTCCAGCATCTGGTATTTTGCCGTTTTTCGTTACTCAACGACGTCCGCGTTTTCCGTATTAAATTAATTAAACGCTGCCCCTCGAACCGCGTTTAACACAGGGTGGCTGCCCGGTATCGGCGGCCTATCGATTGCTCTTTTTTTTGTCTCTCGTGCGTAGATGAATAGGAACATCCTGAATCATCATTCGCGAACAACGGTTACCATCGATGTCTGCCGGTGGATATAATTATTACCACCTGCAGTATCGGTTGCTCGTTACGTATTCATTTATAGCCAGGGCCCGTTGTAACGCAATGCTGCATTGTCGATATTGTTTGCCGCTATACAATTAACGTAAAATATTACACGCTGTCGGATGTGTACATCGATTACCTCGCGGAATTTACGCCCGTCGGGCAAAAGTGTGCGCGAAATACGGAACGACGACTCGGTGCTCGCTTATAAACGCTTGGGAATTTAACGCAGCCGATAGAACTGAAGTTCGCGATTCACTTTTACCCGCGTCACTGCTAAACTAGTTCCGGATTATTAATTAAGCTAATTACGTTCTTAAGGGGTAATTCAAATGAAGAAGTAATCCAATATTTCGATTGTTGTAAATGTATCCTCTAAATTATATGGATAATTTAAAAAAATACATTTTTCTTAAATAATCGGGGAAGATTACTTTCGTTATCTGCACCCGTCTTTAAGGATGTATTAGTTATACAGTTAATCTCAAAAGTTTATGTACTTCAGAAAAACGCATTTCCTATAATTAA
>NW_017167821.1:463449-506993 GCF_001652005.2 Ceratina calcarata | reverse complement strand
GTTTAAGTGTATAGCCTATACATCTTTAAGTCTCGTTCTACCAGGATCAAACGACTAGAACAGACTGAAGACTGCACAAACGCTTGTGTCAGTAGACTGTTTTGCCAGACGCTTAAAATCTCTTCCCTAACAATCTATTCGCGGCTCAAAGCGTTCCTCCGATTCCTCCCGTGCCTTTGAAAGACCCATTGTCGAACTTGTCAGACCTACAATTGCCGTATTGATGATTTCAAAATTAGAATATTCGTTTTTTCTATGGAAACCATGTGTACTTTCAATAATTAGAATATTAACTTTATGCATTCAGAGAAAATATACGTGCATCCTTATTTATATTATATTTATAATTACTTTTGAAGGGTAAAATAAATCTGAATTTAGATTTAATTTTTTACATGGACGTCGCAAAAGTTTTATTTTGTATAAAAATTGTCGAGGATGGGATAATGACCGCGAAAAGAGAATCGATGAACGGGGGATGAGAAAGTGCGTGTCGGGGCCGATAAGGGTGCTCGTTGAACCTTGAATCGGGTAAAGATGGAAGCTAGGGTGAAGGGTGGTCATGGTTCTTCCCGAGTCATGCACCGGAAAAAAATGACGTTCAAACGAGAGTAGCTCGGCCTAAATCCGTGGGGCAAACTTTCAGCGAAGGAGCAACTAGATTTTGGCTTGATTTATTTCACCGTTACACGGACGTGAAACTCGTTTCCCGTTTGATCTCGCTCGTTACCGGCACCGCTTCGCATCACAGGCTTCTGTAACTCTGGATCTTGCCATTTTCTGATTAACGTCGTTGATTAGATTCCTCGTGTTGCTTTCAGAGATTGCAAAAATGTTTACCAGCAAAACGGGTCGGCTTTGAAAACAGCGATTCCTATTAAATTTGATGATGCCGTTGCACTTTATGACAGTGTTCCTTTAATGAATTTCTTTAATCGCAACAATTTGATAAAGGAAACTGAGTGTTTCTTGAGAAAGGTTGTTTACCGGCGGCAAGAATCTCGGGGCACGTTTTTTCCCGTTTGATCGTCGTTCAATCCGAAAAGGAATCTCTTTATTCCCTGTGAAAACACCGTTTTCGACGGTTCCATTGACATTGTAATCTGGATGGTAGGAAGGGTCCAAGGAATGCGGCGACGGGTGGAAGGCCTGCCGGTTCGTTCGATTTCAATTCGCGTCCTTTCGATTCCTCTCCGTTTCGCAAACAAACCCGTGCGGCCGCGCGGATTACACGGCCGAATATTTTTACAAATTTATGAAGTCCAGCGCGCGTGCGACGATGGCCTCGCGCCCTCTCGTTAAAGAGAGACGTGGAAAAGGGAGAGAAAATGAAGAGAGAGAGAGGGAGAGAGAGAGAGAGATAGAGGGGGTGGTATGAAAATATAAAGACCGTGGGATGTAAAGACTGCAAGCTCAGGGGCTTTTGTTCTTTCGCCTCGTTTTCCTTCCACCCTCGTGCACGAGGAAAATTCACGGACTTAATGGTCTCGTTTATTATTTCTTATACCCTCGGCCGTCCTAAGGGTCCAGCCCAAAAAGTCAGCCACTTTCCACCCTTTCGCCTCGTTTCTGCTGCTTTCAACCTTTTCAAACGGTTCTCGCTGATGGACGTCGATCGAGAAAAGGGTCCTGGAATATTACAGGCCTCTGAATTTTACGTTTTTCCTATTCTTCGATTTCCCCTTCGTGAATAACAGCTGCCGCGTACATCGCCCGACTTTCTATAATAGTTCCGACTCGCTTCCGCCACGTTAACCCATTTGCGTCGTTAGCATGTACGATTTTTTATTATCATCAAAGTATCTGTGCAGGGTGAATCAATATGCGCAACCATTAATTTTCATTTACTGGCTTTTACCATAGAGCTTTGGAACATGTATCAATTATTATATGTATTACTGTATCAAACGTTACAACAGTTATTACGTGAATTAATTTTTATGACAACATTTATGGCTGGCAAATGGGTTAAATGAATGATATGGGCCAAGGTAGATGTAGAGAGGGTCACGCGGTACCTCTAGCGATTACATAAATTATCGAGGATCCCTGAGTTAGCTCGAGTGCGATTCAACGCGAAAGTGGGCCGAGCGAGTTCGGTGCTAGAGGAGATTTCGTAGAAAAATTTTATTCGCCCGGCACGAACCAAGTACCGGTATTCAAAATACCGGAGGCAAACGGCCCACCCTTGAAATTGAAATACGAAAATACGGGAGAGAGCGTCGAGTGACCTGTGCCGAGCCCTGTGAATACCGGCAAGCGACGAACCGAGGAAAAAGGGCCGGCTGGCCGGTTCTAAAAACGAATTTTCCAAGTAGTTGACCTCTCTCAGGCCATGCCAATTTCTCTTAATTTCTCTCTCCAGTTCAACGATGATCGAAGCCCTATCGTAGTTCACTGTTTAAATATTGGAAAATTCGCTGTTCCACTTGACAATGCGTCAAGTATATTCAAGAAGTTCCGAGACGTGATCACTCGTAGGCATGTCCAAACCGCTTTTTTAACGCTGGGAGCGCTCTCGTTGGCTCCAGAATCGGGTGATGAGATGAGCAGAGTTGTAAAGTAGTAGAGAAATAACGTTACGTTAGTATCTGATGATAGGCGAGTACAGTATGTAGGACTACTAGACTAAAATATCTATCTGTTATTTTCTCTCTATTTGCTGCTCCTTGTAGCGCTCCCGTGAACATGAATATGCTGGAACGAGGGTCCAGCAGATCTTTCCTGATGTTTGGCCGGCTAACAGAAGGAACGAGGGGAGGGATATAAAATATGATGCTTTTAAGCTCGCGCGGAGGAACCGAGAGCGTGCCTTTAAATTTCAGTTCGAAGATCGAAGAGCCTGTGTGAAATCAAGCGAGCGATCCTGCAGTATGCAAATACACGTAGAGAGGGGTTGGCGAACGTGCCGGGTGAATCTGCGTGCTGGTAGGGTTGGAAGGAACCGCACGAAACGGTGGGGAAAGTTGCGCGAAAGGGGAAAAAAGTGGTAGGGGCGGAAGGATGCAGGAATAGAGAAAATAAGCAAGTGAGGGAGAGAGAGAGAGAGAGAGAGAGAGAACTAGAGAGGGAGCGAGCGAGAAGAGGTGATCTTCTGAAAAATGGGGTCGTAAAGCATTCCACTCATATCGTATCCCGCGTTTTCACCCTTCCCCGCATACCTTTCCAGCCGCGGTACACGTATTCCTCTTTCAACCCTCTCTTCCGATCCGCGATCATCCAATTTTCATTTTTCCACGATTTTTAACTAAATTAAGTCTGAAAGCGAAACATTCGAACTTTATTAACCTCTGTACTTCTAGCGTATTTTCATACATATGTCGCTTTTCTTACATCTGTGTACTCCTCTTACGATCAAAAACAAAACTCTTCAACTGTGATAAAAGCGAACCAGGAAACAATTACTTTTATGCCAAATGCACTATTTTCTGTTTTAAAATAAAACTGAGATTGTCTCGAGCACTCCATTTTTTAATGCCGCGCGATATATCAACGGGTTGCAATTATCAAAAACTAGATTTATCGTCGCGATTCCTTGGCGCTCGCCTAACGTGGTCCGCTTTTCAGCTAACGATTTATCGTTCGGCGCCGGCATAAAGGTTGCGCGGGAGCGCAACTGATTCCACCATTTTCCTATTGTACGTCGCGTTTCTTCCCGTTATTTATTACTCCGAGGCTATTTACAACGCGTCGGTGTGCGCAGCCCGCGTGGAAAAGCTAGTAAATCAAGGGATCGGTTCGCTGGCTCCGCGACTGGGCGCGGTAAATGAAACGGTTTGCGGGGATTAAAGAAAGGAATACGCGTCATGGAAGTTTCTTCGGGCCAATCGTTGGAGAAACTATAGATTTAACGCCGTTTATTCGAACAACGACATTAATTTCCGTCGTTATCGGGGATAAGCTTGTTTATGGTGATTTCTTTCGCGCACGAAACAGGCCACACGCTTCGTCGATCGATTGCACCGTTCGGAAAGCCTCCTTTCTCATAAATTCGTAATACTTTCGATATACTGTTTAATAGTTTCAAAAAGAGTTACGAGAATCGACACAAATTTTAGTATCAATTCGCATTATTGTATTAATTATGACATGAAACATTGTACCAATTACTATATCAATTATTATGTCGACCATACGAAATATTGTATACATTTCTGTTACAACATTCATGGCTGGCTCCGTATACCGCGAATAGATTAATACAAATTGCGTTTGATCGAAAATTTGCTAAATGGAAAATACAAGAGTCAAAAAACATGCCAATTCCATATGGTACGCGAGAAGAAAGATGTCGATTAACGCGGTAAAACGTTGGGGATAAAAATGCTGAGGTGAAACCGGTTGTACAACAATCGAAGCGCCGATTCGCGTTTTGTTTCAGCCAGCACGCGAGCCGATAGTAGCACTCAGGTAATGCCGCGCCGCCGCGGCACGGCTTGTGTGCATTGTGAAACGCGCGATAACAAACGACGTATTACGAGCTTATTAATTATACAGTGTACGCTCGGTGCATAATTAATTCGTCATTGCAACGGGTCATTTCGCATGCCGCGGCGCCATGCCGTTCCTGTAAATACACATCGTTATACTTGTCGCCCCTGTGTCCCTTATCGCGCCGCCACTTATTCAACCTCTTCCTTCGAAACAAAAACGCGTAGTGTTAAAAATATGATTGAGGTGAGCTACAGCTCTGGCACCGCTATTGACATCGTATCGGTCTTCGAGCGTGATATACTCTCGAGTATTAGCTTTAAAATGAGCCCTCGTTCGGCTTTGTAGGTCAAGTAGAATCGGACGTACGACCATTTTTTCCTGAAACCAACGCTTCGATCGATAAAACATGATCTCAGAAATGTTTGGATATCTGAGCTTCCAATTGAAGCGGAAGGTTTTGAACGTTTAATGAAGTTGATTCCAAGCTGATCTAGGACATGTTTAAGAAGGTACTTGGAGGGTTTCACGCTTGATTACCGTCTTTTAATAAGTTAAGCTTGTTATTGCAGTTGCTCTATCGAGCCACCCTCTTTCCCCAATCGCCATTTTTCCCTCAGTCACGGAAATCACTCGCTACACGTTTGCTAGGTTTCTATATTCAGAAGGTAATTGTTTAATCTAGCGGTGTCACGCGAGTGCTAGCACGCTCTTAGAAATTATTAAAAGAACTTGCCTATACTCTTATTTTGTACATTGAACGCGGAAAATCTTGGAAGCTCTAAAGATCGAGATTACACAGGCCAGGTTTACGGTCGGTTTTAATTCGTGGCATGAAAATCAAGTTAGTACCGTCGTCTCTCGTGTTACACCGCTGTATCACGTATCTGGCCAGTAACCAACGACGAGTCCTAAAATCTCGACGAAATTCCTTGTCGAAACAAGGGAATGGCCGATCTCCCCGGACGAGAGATAAGGCGATTATCGTCTATTTTTTTTATGCTAAATTTATGCCATCAACCGCACTTTGCTCTCGACAGCGACAATATTTTCTTTGTGCCTGGGAGAAAGCAATTACCGTCTTCCGTGTGCTTTTCCCGATGCCGAAAGCGTAAAGCGGATAAAGTGCCCTGGCCACCAATTTTCGACACAGACTCTCACCGTCTGATACTCTCCCTGCCTTACAAATTCAGCTCTTTTCTTGCCCCTACCAATTATCGATCAGAATCGGAAGAACTATACCAATTAATAAAAAAAAAGTCGAACGAAGTCTGAAAATTGTTACCGAGCTTTTGTGGTTCATTGATCAGCAACAGTGAATCTTGCTACTGCTACATCGAGTGATGAAAGAATGTTGTTTTTAATTAAAATTGTTGTCAATGGTGTACTGGAATATGGGGAACGTATTTAAAAACAATTGCGAATTGTTTACTGGTTTGTGCCGGACGAACATTATTTGGAGAGCAGTTAATCAGAGAAAATTACGGGTAAAACGGTAGATATAATCGGGCGTCCATTTTTCGCGCGGATGTAACCTAACGGAATTTACTGTGGATTTGATTCATTTTGTTTGGCCGTTCGTCGGCGCGAGAGTTAGTCTTGTATATACGGGGGCGAGTACAATCGAATTATCAGGAACCATGGGGGGAAATCCTTTAATACCCGCACACGAATCCCGCCGGTCCGATCGATTAATTCCCTACGAAATCGTCGGCCGTCCTCGTCGCGGATTAAGCCGACGCTACAACGCGCAACGCGTTCCTGGCACCGGGACACGAGGAAAGTGCTCCATGCAAAATTAATGAAGAACTTCCAAGGCGATGAACCGAGCCTCTAATCTCCTTTCCTGGACATAAATTTAAATACGGTACGAAGTGTCTTCCCATATGGAACATTTACAATCAGTAGACAGCCTGTACATGAAATTTCAGGTTTTAATATAAAATCGTTTTAACATCGATTTCATAAGAATGCGTTTCTGTATTAAAATTAATTTCTCCCTTAAAAATCATATGTACTTTATTTTTAATGTTCCTCGAATATTAAAGGTGTAACTCTTGTAAAAGTATACAAAATTTGGAGCTTAATTATAATATTTGATCTATCTATATACGGAAGAAGTTTTCTAACTAAGTTATACATTCAACGAGAAGTGATGTACGATCTCTGGGAATTTATTTTGCGCCAGCACGGAGTCCGTTACATATTTTATTATATACTTGAATCATTCGGGGTTGGAGACGCGTAATTTGAAATAGTGGCCGGTGGCTGGGTGATAGATAAGTCCACAGTGGGTTCCTGTTAACTGAAATGACCATTTCTTTATATCGGGGATCGAACCTCACAAATTCACATTACCTCCAGAATTAATTACATGAACAATGCTGTTTCTACTTCATACAAGTTTAAAACTAGACTCCAACGTAATTCGTTCCTGTTCCATTAATATAATCTAATGTATGTAATAGGCCTTCGTATTTTCCACGTCAGAAAGTAAAACAGGCTTTCCGGGGATTTAGTCGGAACAATTAAACGAATGAACGTTGTTAAAGGAACGTTGTCGCATCCATTTGGTAGAAGTCGCAGGGAAAATCGACGGCCGTGTCGGATCGTTACAGAATTCCTCTAAACGCGCGCACACTCTTGAACGTCTACCGTGTTCCGTACGGAGCTACCAGAGACGATCTAACCAAGATAAATTCGCGCGATTAAGAGCAAAAAGAGGTTTCGGACGAGGAGGAAATCGGAAGGAGAATCGATAAGGAGCGAGGCATCGATACCTAACGGTGGATGGGAAAAAAGTCGTGCGTCCGAAAAAAGGGAACGAATAATAAATTTCCCCTCGGACCGTAAAACAAAGCCACCCCATGATCCGCTAAACCGTCAGGGATAAAACAGTAGGATTTCTAGGGGGCGGAAGGGTGGTGCATCGATAATGAGCCGACAGTAAAAACAAGCGAGGAAAAATCGGATCGAAGGGCGGACGGATCGTTGAAAGGATATAAAGCAAAGACCGAGGCCAAAGAGCATCGATGATGTGGAACGACCGCGGAAGAAAGCAGGAGAGACACGGGAAAAGACGAACCCGGAGAAAAAGAAGAAAGCGGACGCGGGAGTTAATAAAATATTCAGGAAGCCCGGGCCTCCGGGCGTTTGTTCGCTTGCTGGGCTGCGCGGCCGAACTTGTGGCCAAGCTGAAAGGGCTGAACCAGTGGCCACGAATGTACTTGTTATAAAAGTAAAGACTGCTCGGAGAATGCATTTCTTATGAATATCAGATCGGATGAAATGCAATTGCTACATGTATAAACGTAAGAAACAATCATTTATTGATTTCATTTAAATTCACGGTACATAAAGAATTTTCATCTCGATTCACCGAATCGAAATTTCTTCTCAATAGTTAATTGCTTTATGTCTGTAACTAATTTAAGTAGGATGCTATATATTTCAACTGTACACGGTATCGGACGGTTTTATCCCGTGGGATTCGAGGCTCTGTGGCCGGTCACACGGGGGTGTTGCCGAGGTGGTCGGTGAGTAAGCCGGCACACCCCTCCGCAAGCCGGGATCCGCACCTGCTCGGCGGAACACCCTCGTAAGCCGACCATAGTCTGGCACCGATTTCTCGGGTAGAAGATACTCTGGGATCGGCGTCGCTTTCCCTTTGTCTCGCACCTTCCAGTTAGGATCTTGGTCTCCGGTGTATCGGGCAACTTCGCTCTAAAGTGGTCTCTAAGTGTAGGGAAAACACTGGCGACCGCCTGGTCGATTGTGATTTCTCCAAATATTGAGACGAATACCTAACGACAAATCCCTTTACACATGTGTGTTACATCCTTGCCAAAAAGTCTGTGATCAGTACAATAAATAAAAGTGAGAAAACAACCACTTTCTGCATTTTATTACATATTGCATTTGACCAGAATTGTTTTACCAAGGGCAGTATCGGATTTGATAGAGTCGGGATAGAATGAGAAACATCGGAAACGATTGATGAAGAGCAATAAATAGCAGAACAGCTGAAAGAAAAAAGAATGATAAAATGAACCGATATAATCCTCGGTTGTATTTTTCGAAGCTCTCGTTTAAAAGTGCCACGCCAGTTTTAATTGAAATATCGGAGAGGCCAGCCGGCTTAAGGAGATTATTGTTGGCCGATGTAAATTAATGTTAACGCCGGCACAGCTACCGGTGTGCTGGAATAAATATGATGAATCAGTCGGCTGTTTATCATGCTAATTTATTGCTCGCGCCATCTCGGCATCTGTAACTAATGGCGCGCGATGCACGCTGAAGCATCGGTAATTATATCTGAATGCGATTCCCTGCTACATCCAACGTCCCTTACGAAACAGTCAAGGAATAGTAATCACGGAATTTGACTCACTGAATGTTCGTGCAATTGCAAAACATGATTTTGCGACGTGCTTGCAGTATATAAAACTGTTGTATTAATCATTACACGACACGTAATGTGAATTAGTACATAAATTATTATATCAATGATTACATGAAACATTGTATTTAAAAAAGAAATAGTGATTGAAGTATACGATATTTGTGGATTTTTCTATTGAAACTCGATGACTTTTAGTGAAACATGTGGTCAGGTTAACGTAAGCTGAAATTCGTCGATTTCTCGGGGTCAGTCGAGTTGGTATCTGGAAGTTGGCTCGACCAAGTCGTTGCCTTTAGTATACCGAGTAAACTTGGTTAGCTAACATTCCTCCATCGGATCCTGTAGAACGCAATAAGAGAATCCGAGAAGTTTCAAATGATCGTGTTCGATTATTATCGGAAAGAAAGTTATCAGAAGAAAAGCACGGATCGCAAATTGGTTGATCCGTTTTGTTTCGAGGAGTAGACGTAGCGGGGATTGCACAAAGCCTTATCATCGCTTGCCTCGTTAATTACATCAAAGCGGTTCTACTTCGCCAACAGCATTCGGATCCCCCGCTTGCGCGTACAGGCACAGAGAGCCCGGCTCCTCTCGCGTTATCATAATATCGAGTAATTTAGTATTGGTGAGGCCGACTCGCACCTGCTGACTGACTGGAGCACTCGTCTAACCCTCTCTACGCCGACCTCGAGTTTCACACCGACTTCTCGGGTTAACCGACCGACACCTTGCTACCCGTCTCTAATCCTTCATCTCCCTTCGACTTCGGTCTACTAGGTAAACATTCTCGGCTAGATCCATAGAAGCTATATACTAGAGAGACGGAGAGAGAGAGAGGAGGCAGGGAAGGGTTTTGCGGAAACCATTCGGGCTTGATGACTTTAGGAGGTCTGTCTAGGAAAATTCCGGAGGTCAGTGAAACTCCGACTAACCAGTAAACTCAACGATGAATGCTATCGGGGGGGGGGGAGTCGGTTTGCTCGTTCATTTTCGAACCTATCGATTTTCGAACTAAGTAGAATTTTCCGGCGGGAACGTAATTTCCCTCGCATTAAACGACTGAATAACCGAGACCCAGTGGTCGGTTAATTACGAATAACTACTATAATTGTAAAACGCAATGAAAAGTTTTATTAACAGCAAAAAAACACGATTTCTTTGTTCATTGAATTGGAGTTATACGAAGAATATTAGTCTTTCGCGATAAATGTGATATTCGCCTTGAATATTTGAGCACGTTGAGGGGAGGGAAGGTGAATGGGTGGCATAGAGGCATGACTAGCCACGCCAGAAACCAGAACGTCCAGGATTCTGGATCAAGCCATGATTCCTGGCGCAACCACACGATCTCGTCCGTGGTCACACGTGGGGATCTACGCTAATGGATTGCCAGCCGATACGTCTCCCCCCTCCCGTCGCGTCGAAGCGAACGACGATAAGCGACAAGTATCGCGAAAATCCGAGTGCCTTCGACAGTTCGGCCGACCACGAAATTGCCGTCCGTCCGCTGCTCGACCCTCGTGATGATTTTCATCGAATTAACTTACGTCGCTTCTCTTTTCACTTAACCTCCCGTCTCATCGATCTTCCTTCGCTCATCCGCAATCTTATACGAGATACCCCATTTGAAATCATTTAAAATGAGACATCGTTGTGTTATTATAAGATGTACCTGAACTAGAGTTAATCGTACTTCAAACACTTTTATCAACAAGCTACAGTTTTGGAAATAATTATGAGTAATAAGAATGAGTCTGTGAGAAAGAGATTTAATCATCTCTTTTATAATCCCTATAAACGTTGGCTTGTAATCTCTCCGGTTAATTAGATCGTTAATTATACAGAACCAATCAGGCACTTAATTCGTTTTTGGTCACGATTTCGTTGACCTCCGCAATAGACAATTAATAATGAAATCATTTAATTAACCGCTCGACAGCTGGACTTGTTTGCATCTGGCTCGAAAATACTCCGCTAAAAGCATGGACATCGTTCGACGATCCCCGAGATTGTAAATCATTCTTTAACTGAATTATTTAAGGTGTGATATACCTATTTGTAATTTGTAATTCATGTAAACTGCTGAACTGTTGGCATACATATTATTAGGAATTTTCTATTCAACCTCGATCCTTGCACTGGTTCGGTCGTTAATTCGCGACCGAGGGGACTCGGATTAAGAACGCGCAGTTGTGCCTAAAACGAGCATTCGCGTTGGCTCGGCGAGCCGAAAAAAGGGAGGTCTATGGTGGAACGTGGGTAATCCACGGGGTGGCGAAAAAAGAGCAGGAAAGGGGTTACACGATCCGTGTATAAAGGCGGGATTATAATAAGCCCGGTACGCGTTACGAAATTGTTTCGTTCCGTATTAATAACGGGGCCCTTTCGCGCCACGCGACGCCTATTATTGCTGGGCGCCGGGGGTCGCAACCCTTTCGCAAGAGTTTGTTTTACTCAAGAGAGCTGCACGCGGCTTCATTTCTAGTCATAATAGTTGACCGGTTTTCATCTTCTTAATGCCTCTCGCTTAGCCGGGACGAGGAGCCTCTCAAAGGAAATAAACCGTCTTTGATACTCGCCAAGGCACTCATAATTGAATTTAACGGATATTGCCAAGGTATCTTCATCGCGTCGTTCTTTTGGATCTTGCTTTAAAAAATTAGTAATTCGCTAAATGGCTAAACGAGCGCGTTTTAAATCACCGACCTCTCAAAGCGAGAACAGGCTCTCCTTTGAACCTACTCTATCTACCAATCTACGTACATATGAATTATGAGAAAATCAATAATACTTTATTGATCGCTTGATCAACGTTAACTCTCATATTCTTTTATCAATCGTATTACTTAACAACACAATCTTGCATACATACATGCATTTCCGTATGACAAGTCATATCCACGTCACGTGTTATAAAACTGATAAACTGCGTAATTATTATTCTAGTAGACTATACGAACGTTGGTGGAACATAAAGAACGTGCAGAGATTCACATTCGTAAATGGCCGGGAATGTTGATTAGGTAAGCGGAACGTTAGCGGAAATCGGTATTCTCGAGTCGACAAAGACGCCGCCGCAGCAATTTACTTTCTGCAATAGTAGCACTGATGACGACGCTTGTCCATTGTTCGGCACGCGCTATTAGGCTCCTCTCGATTCTGTCTGCGCGGGAGTCATCCTTATCGAGGTAGAGGTTGAGGGGCCTCGTTTGAGGAGAACGCATTACCAGGCGCAATGAGGGAAACGCGGCAGCCAAGTTGGTCCCCGATACGGATTGCGGTGGCATTGATAGTAACGAGCCATTAGGAGACGCGTTAAACGTATCTCGGCGTGAATCCGCTGCTCGCTCGACTGAGAACCCGAACGCTTCCGCAAAGAATGGATTTTCCTTGCACGGTTTTGTATACCCGCCGTTCTTAATCTTTCATCGACGTCTTCCTCCATATCTTTCCCATGAAAAATATTTCCAAGGAATTGCATTTATCCGTATCATTAAACTGTACAAGCTTTCTAGTTTTTTTTTTTTTTCGTTTGATCTGTAGTCAGCGCGTTCGCGTTCCGTTTACGGCGTTGGTTGATCGATCACGACTTCCAGCATCTTTGTCTTCTGCATTATTCAGGATACACACGCTCCTAGTTGTACACGCTCGGCATCGTAATTGCCATTATCGAAGTTTACGCGAGACTGGCATACTTATCCCATGATCGTCGCTTCCGGTATTACTTGGAACAGTTTAAATCCATTCGCCGATGGATTCGCGTGAATCTCTCGATGAGGAGAGGGGGACAAAAATAGATTAATATCTGTTCCCACGAGGAAACTTGCATATGGCCGGTCGTTCGCCCGGTTGAAAACTCGCTTACGAATAGTAAGCGAGCAACAGGGTCAATCCCTGCTAGATTACTTTTCAAGTATCTCAATAGGACTAGTTTAGTCGACTGCTTACGGCTTGTTACCGCGGTTGAATGCGACAAAACGACACCCAGGCACAAAGCCCGCGCCGGGGCTGCGAGAGCATAAAAGAGCGTTCAGGCCCATTCACGGCCGTGTTTGCGCACATTACGTTTATTAAGTTGGTTAAGTAGACACGCACCGAAGACGGCTTTTTAACCCGTTTCGTTATCGCTGTGCGTCGCTTCCGGTTAGTCACAGTGGAACACCATTTTTTACGCGACATCCAATATGTTACATAGCCTGTGGAGCTTTTTTTGCAAAAGAATGCATTCGTGGTATCAGTTTAAAAAAAATGCATTACAGTGCGCAATCTTTCAATAGTTTCCATATTTATACAAATGACAATCACATTCTTTATGTCAATTTTTCTTTGCATATAATATTGTTAATTGCATTAATTCGTTTGACCCTTTACCATTAATCCAACTGATCCTGTTCCATTTCTGTTTCAGTGTAGTTCTGAGACATCGAGACAGAGGAACATAGACAGATAACACGGATCGCCGCAGTGCAATTCGCAGCATCGTGAGACAGGTATTTACAACCGTGTCCACCAGATATACCTCCATTCATAAGTCTTAGGACGTTACAGTAATCATTCAACAAATCCCATCAACTAAAATATAAAGCGACATAATAGTCATTAAATTATACCTTCATTCATTCATATCATTACAATGCCACATACGTTCTACTCTAAATCTTAAGACTTGTGAACGGTGTATATATATACCGCTCCAAGCATTCTTAGAGGAGAATTGAGTTTGGAAAAATGGTATAACAGCCACGATCAGGGGATACGTGACACGATAAAGTTCGCGTTATCTTAACGTTATTGTGTGTGATGGACGTGGTCGTTGGTTCAACTGCATCTAGCTAGTATTGTCCTACACGTGATAGAGCTGCAGGACAGTGAAATATTGATAAACAAAGATACACCGGTCTAATTGCAGACAAGCAATTACCCTGTGTCAAGATTTCGGAGCTCCGTAATTATCATTAGAGTTAGCTCGGTAAATATGTTAAGATAATTTCGAGAACCCTTTGATAAAACGAGATATGAATATCATATGGTGGGTCTGATTTAACATTAAATAATAGATGAAGACATGTTCTTCTTATATACATATAATACATATAATTGATAAAATATTTTGTGATAGATAAAGATTCTTGGCTATCAAACTCGTATAGAAGGATAGCATTAGGTAAAAAATGTTCACGTGATTTCCTTGAAGAAATGAAATTAGTACGAGCGACGGATCGAAATTTGAATTACTGAAACGGGCGTTCGACACTTCGGGATTGCTGAATGCACGATTTTTGCTCGCGGTACGAATCATTTGGATGGGATAATTATCCGGATAACGTCGTTATTGGTATTCGCGACAACGTTAATCCCGTTGCGAAAATGATTAACCGGCTTCCTCGAGCGAACAGATCCGGCCTGATGTGTAGAACGGTGGCGCAGATGGCGAAGTGGACCCGTTAAAGGATAATCTCGTTGATTTTGCAAGATAGTAGCCACGCGCAGACTGCCCGCCAGAAGGACTCTATTGGATCAGCGATACCCTTTGTCTCGTCGAGCTTTCAAGTGTATCCTCGGGACAAAGTACCAACTGTGCCACTGTTTTTAAATAGTTTAACCAAAGTAGCTTTCGTTCACTCCGATGATCGTCGTACGAGAAAGGGAGAGAGAGAGAGAAACAAACGCATCCGCGTCTACTCATTTTTAGGTTGACGAGAGGTACAACGAATAAATAGAAAATGATTAATTTAGACGTTTTATTGTCCATTAGTGTGTTTTACATTTAATACTGAAACCGCGACAGCTATCAACTATCTACCCGATGTATCTTTTGTGGAATTAATTACTTTCTGCACCGGAAACTGTCCAGCGTACGGGGTTGCGGTTTGCGGTTGGCCGAGGCGAAACCGCGTTAGATAAATCCGTTCGACGAACCTTTCGCGGCTGGTCTTCGCAACCCGGGGGTTCGCGGAATCAGGCGGGTAGGCGGGTGTATCTTTCCAGTTTGCGAGTAGACGGGGAATTCTGGCGTCGCGACGGATCGAAACTCGCCCGGCATTCGGCGCGAGCGTCTTGAATGGTGACAAACGGCATGCACCGCGAACACACAGCAGCCGCGCGTTGCGGCTGCGACTCGGAGGTATGAAGGGGCCCTGCAGCGCGTGAGCAATGCGGATGCACCGCGGAGCCCACCGGCGAACATACAGTTGACAGAAGCGTTTACGGAGACGAGATCCCTGCCTCTATTTCCTAGACTCCGTACGTACTTACACGTTCCTCTGCATATATTCTGCGATCCGGCTCGCAAGTTCTGCGACTGTTTCAAAAGTTTTATTTGTAAATGAAACAAACGCCACATTAATTCAAATGACGTTTGTTTAATAATTTCAATATGAAACTTCCATATTCTTGGCCAGAGATAACCAATGTTCAGTTTTCGCGTATATAAGGGTAGCGATTTTCATTTAACGGGATTGAAGCGTTTTTCAATGAATCAAGAGGGATGAAAAATCGTACCTGGAAGAGGAACGGGTTTGGTTTGGCGTAGGAATACAAATTGAAACCGGCGAATGGTAACTCGCGCGATATATGGGTTTATGGTTACCGCGAAGCCGTATATATTCCAGACGGTTACAAGGGACATTAAAACAGTGGATCGATTAAACGCGGCCAATTAAAACTTAATGGCGGCGAATTAAGCTCCATAAAAGCTCGGGAGGGCGAGATTTTTTACCGGGCCCAGCCGTTTCTTGCTTCTTTTTTGCTCAGTTCTCCGATTCTACCGCACTCGTGCGCCGCTCGATTCCAGTTTTTCATTTCGTTCTTCTCTGTCCTCTCATCTTCCTCTTTCCGTAACGAAAAATGTGAACTTCTACATTTCCAATTCTTTCAATGAAAATTTAAAAACATAAGAGCGATATAAGGGAAGGGTTTTTACGAAATGTTCAAAGCAACCGATGGGAATCTGATGGAGCTCAATTAACGTTGATTAAATTCAATCGAACACAAAGAATAGGATTTCTCACGCCATCGCTGTCCCTATAATTCCTGTTCTCATTATCCGCGCCCGAATGCCTGTGTGCGTATGCAAATAAAGATTCACGCCCATTGTTGACGCCCGATTAATTAGGAGACCCCAATCTAACGGTAACGAACCGTATCGAAGTAAAATGCGAGCGTCGACGATTAGGTACCTTGAATTTTGTTCGAAAGGGAGGAGCGGTTCGATTAAAGGCTAGCGACGAGAATATGTCGGTTTCAAAAGCTGTGAGCAAGTTTACCCTAGCAGAGAGTAGGTAAACGTCTTTCAATTTTCCTCGAACCAACCGTTCCGAAAGGGGCAACGAGTCAGAGGTGTGCGAATTAAAATTCCTATTCTTATTTTCTGCTTCTCGTTCGAGTGATCCGAACTTTCGTTATACTTTTGCCTATTCGCGCGCGTGTGGTATATCTCGCATAACCGGGGGTGCGCGCAGAAGTCACGCACACCGGCGTGCACAGCCCCGAGAGAGTCGACTTTGGACGAGAGAAGATAGGGCGCCTACGCACACATACAGACGGGAGACCACATAGCACAGAACAGCCCCGAAGCATAGTCTCAACTCGACTCGAGCGGCTGAATCGATCCGCGAGCCTTCCCCTGCGCTCTCTATCTCTTTCCCACGTTCGCTCTCGAAATCCCCAGAACCAACCAACCAACCAACCAACCAACCACCCACCCCGTGCGCGCTCTTCTCTGTCCCTTTTCACCAGTCGGTCCCACCAGTTCCTCGACTCTCCTTCCTCCTTTGCTGTTCGTTGCTCCTCCGCCTGTTCCTTTCTGCTCAACCTTGGGACCACCACCCCATCGAACAGCTTGGTCACGCGAACCTTTCAAAAATTCCTCGCCCTTCGCGCGAATTTCTTCCATATCTATCTTCCGACCATGTCGAACCGTGCTCTCGACCGTTATCAGTCGTGGGCTTCACCACGCATATCATTGCCACTTGTTTTATAAATTACTGATTCATTCAATTTTAATATGCGTTGTTACGTCTAGATGAAATCGAATAAGTCAGGTGTACAGCAAATACGATGATTTAAACAGCGCAATTTGCAATTCCGAATGAATATGAATGATTGTCATTAAACTTTTGAGAGGAACAAGTTGTTGGCCGCGAACACGATTTCTCGCGTCGAATATCGACTTGGCACGCTCGAGGCGGGGTTCGGCTGCGAGCTGTCTAACAGAATTTATAAGAACGCGAGCGAACCGACTACCGAAGAATGGATGAGGTATGCCTGCGAGGGATTTTTTATTAATCGCCAGACATCCAGAGAAACATCCTACCGGCACCTTCGGTATTTTCGGGAAAGAAATATCTACCGAAATGATGGCGATTCGTTCGCGTCGGAAGTTTCCGAGATCGAGGGGTCGGTAAGCGGGATTCGAATTTTCTTGAGTGGTTCCTTCATAATAAATAAGCTCGATGTACGCTATATAATGATATGTAAAAACGTACTTAGTATTCCTGAAATAGTTAAAGTTTTCGGCAAAATTTGGATAAAATAACGAGGATATACCAAGTTCCATTTAATAAAATATAGAAAACGATTGTCCTTTCTTCAGTTTTCAATCGTCATTGATCAAAAACATTTTGCAACAGACGGCATCGAATCTCTTTGCTCTTTCCATGCAATGCCAGCGGTCTATGCTAATTAACGTGCGAGTACTGATCGAAAACGCGTATACCGGTTTAAATCATAATGGGTTAAAAATGTGTATCTTAGCCTGGCGTCTAGGCGCATAGATCACGTACAAGGTACGCAGTGAATCTCCGAGCTCGAAATATGACCGATTCAATTACGCACGTGTCTGGGAGAGTGGAACCTCCCACCGATGTTATCCCTCTCTGCGCCGGTGATTTGTGTCCCCGTTCATCTTTGCGGGTGTCTGAGGCCGCCGCAGTCCGACGACGTGCG
This sequence comes from Ceratina calcarata, assembly GCF_001652005.2. Taxonomy (NCBI): domain Eukaryota; kingdom Metazoa; phylum Arthropoda; class Insecta; order Hymenoptera; family Apidae; genus Ceratina; species Ceratina calcarata. Next base: position 489,214 of record NW_017167821.1, on the reverse strand, counting down.
CGCGTTGCGTGAATGCACGCGAGGGCAGCATACACGCGCGAACCGTACATGCCCGCACAGATACCGGGCTAATGGAGAAATTCAGCCCGTAACGGAAACCGTTGCATCAATCTCCTTCTCTCTAGTTCTCCTCCCTAGTTCGCTACTTGTTCGTTTCACGTTTCTTCGTGTGATCAACAGAATCGAGAGTAGAGTTGTTTGATTAATATAAAATTTGATGTATTCGAGCCAAGTACGAATCTGCTGGAACTTAGACATTGAACTTTCCTACGTTTGAGCCGTGAATCGATTAGGATGTAGGACACGTATGCGGAGACAGATGTGAGATGGCTAATGGAGAAATTCAGCCCGCAACGGAAACTGTTATAGCCTTCCCCTCCCTCCATTTCTTAGGGTTGCTCCTCGATCTCCGACAGTAGTACTCGTCTTCTCTATTTAGGAGTTTATTTGATGCGGATCGGAGTCTCGAGTGGAAGTCGCGCGCAAGGGGATTCCATGAAACCGACCCAGGGTCAATTTGAAACTTTCTCGGCCCGCTCGAGGGGAAATCTTGGAAAGGAAGCCGTATCGAGGAGAGTATCCTTCCCCTGGGTACCGTTCGATGCGCGCTCCTCCGGATGCAAAGCACACCTTTACCTATCGTTTTGCCTGTCGCCAGTGTTAAAAGTTCATTAATCCTAATCACCTCCGGGGTTAATTGTTAGCTCACGCCGATTATCTTCTACACTTTCTCGTTTCGAAAAAAGCTGACCCGGCGAATTATACCGGCCATCGGTTTCTACAACAATCGTTATAGTGCTAAATATAATGTTGCATATGATGAATGGTACAATCATGTTTGCATCCCATAAAAAAGGATGAATAAACATTTCATATTGTACGAACTCTGCAAGGATACTTATAGCAGTGTGCGATTAATGTGAATCCGTAGAAAACTGTTCGGAACGTTGCGTCGGTTTTATTTAGAGACGCGCAAATTACAGATTTTTTTGGCAATAAATCGGCGAAGTTGCGGTGCTCGTACACAGGCACATAGATTTTGCCGTATCAACAAGATTTTCAGTCGGTTCTCCGTTCACAAACAATCGGAAGCCCGAATTCTATCCTGACCAGGAAATATTCAAATATTTGCCGCGGTGTAAATCGAACGTTTTTTTTGCATCGGTAATAACTAACCGGGAATAGGCAATTTTGTTGCGCGACTCTCGTTAAAGAGAATTAAAACTGCAGGACGGACGAAGAAAATTTGAATCGGTTCCCGTGGACCGTCTAGATTTCATTTTATGCAGATCACCGCGACGGGCTGGGGAGGCAGAGCGGAAGCTGCAAGGAGTCTAAGGTTAATTTGAAACTTTGCCGACTCCGCTCCGAGGGCTGCTGCCCAAAAGAGAATATCGTATGAGCTATATAGTTTCCCAGTTCCTTCCGGGAACGAATTTTTCTTACCCCTTCCATTCCCTTAATCGAACCTTAAACTTTTAAAGATTTGCAAAACTCGCGATAGTCGCCTCCAGTCGGTTTGGTTCATTCAATTCTTTTAATCGATTCAGTTTACCATCCAACTCGTTCATCATTGCCAATGAACATCACTTTTATTTTATACAGATAATTCAAGTACTTATCTCGCTGTTCTTTATCGCGGCCAACATTTTGCTATTTTCGTTTTCACATTTTTCGCGATGGGACAATATCAAGATAAATGAGCGTTGGTGAACGTATCGTGTCGAATCCAATTCGCAGGATCAGTTCGGCCACGCTGACGTTAATACATCATCGATTGTCCCGTAAACATGCGACTGGCTAGAGTAGAGTGGCGATATTCGGTTCACGCGACTCATTCCAGTCATTATGCACACGGCGCAAACCCGCTTATTACCAATGTACTACCCACGTTCATAAGTTAGGATACGTTATAAAACGTATAGGCGAATGAGATGTTCTAACAATATAAATGAACAGGAATTTGGTACGATGACTCATAGACTTAATCACAGATTTGTTAAACGATATACTATTAGAATATTTATCGAATCGTTTGATAAACACATGAAACTGTAATAGCGTCTCGTTTTATGTGTAACTACTGGACTAATGCGGAAACACGCGAGTTTGCGCGTCTTTAAACGAGTGTGTATTTCGCTTATCGGTGCACGCGAGCTGAAAAGCAGTAGTTATTACATAGGTAAATGGCGCAGACGGATAGAATCCAACTGTGGGAGATGTTGAATCGATACAGGCGGGCTCTCTTGCAGTTGGATGCAGACATCGAGCCATCATCGATACGCAGATTACTTAAGTACTTCTCGATCCCACCCTCTGTCGGCTACCGGCATTTCGGAAATCGAACCTCCCATCGAATGTCATTTCCTCCGCTCAAAACCGATTCACTACTTTAGTCAGATGAGTTCGAATGAACTTGCAATAGTTACATCATAAATTGTTGAATACCAGATACAATATTTGACATAGTAATTGACTCATGTAATATTTAATAGAATAATTGATGAAGTAAAATTATTACTACAGAAGATGAGTTTCGCCAGTTTTATGTTTGGCAAAGAACGATCGTGAATGAAATATTGAATTGCGATTATTCCCGGGTAAGGTGTTGATTAGGATGAATCGAGGATGCTAATTTCCGGAATTCGCGTCGTTTATTAGGCCGGAGAAGCTTCTGATGGCCTGAAAAAGCGGGCATTGGGTTATCAGAGGCAGATATATCTAGTTATAGGCTATTAGCTTCGGAAATGGAGAATCGATATGCGCCGGATAGAAGATTAGGATATGGAGAACGCGGCGGGTGTTCTCGGACAAATTTTTCCACGGCTTTCTCTCTCGGTTCTTGCCATCCCGTGGAATTGCTACGAATTCCCCGGCTTAGTATCCGTTCCCTCTCTCCCGCTCTTTCTCTCTCTCTCTCGGTCCCGCGCGAAACATTCTCTCAATTACTGGCGGGCAACTGCAGGAAGTAAGCCCGAGCTGAAATAGCGTCGATAACTGGCCGTTCGCCATCAACGCTCGACGTTAGTTGAGGCTTCCGGCAGAGAATCTTCATCGTGGTCCAGATAACGCACGGTTAGATCCATCCGACCGGTAAATATTAACATTGCCGAGAGAATTGGTTCAAACTAACACTCTCGTTCGCAGCGAGCGGCACCGGTCTAATCTCTCGCCGTGATTATACAAATCTTGGCTCAACGCTCGTTCATTCTCAGCCACGGCCGTTTATTTCGCGCTTTCTTCTATTTCCACAATTCACCGGAATTACTTTCAACTCCATAGTTTTTATCCAGGCTGTATCTAATATTGTATGTATTATCCCAGCCATTGCATCAGTTGCTCATGAAACATCGTGACAAGCATTCCAAGAATTATTACATAGACTAGTTTGTTCATTTTTATTACGTAGCTACCAACGTATGATAGATTAATGGATCGATGGTTAATTAAAGATCATTTACTCGATTCGATTCTGAGGATTCGATTGCGTTTTGCGGCAATTAGGGACTTGGGCAAGTCCTTACGGACGAGTTAACTCGCAATAATAACGGTCGCTTGCCGGTGATAATGGCCGCTGATTCAGCGCTATTTTGAGTGGCGCATCCGGCTCGGTGGCATAATCGCGTGGCTTGCGATTTTCGAATCTCTATAAACACCGACGGTCAGCATATTAACCCCTTGCATCGGGTTGCTTCCTCCATCTCCTCCCGTTCGTCGCTTCTCCTCTAGTCGGTTCTTCTTCATCCCCGGGTTCGAACGAACCCTTTACCTACCGTTGACGAGTCGGTAAATGCTGAGTATTTAGGATTCACGAGTTTCGTCGTGTAAACTGAGGCGAAGCTCCCGGCAAATATTTGATTTCTAAGTCTCGATGAAACACGCCGCGATCCTCATCCCTCTATCCCGTTTCCTTGGCCAAACTTCCTTCGGTTGGATCATTAAAGCGATTATTAGGCGTACCTACTACCTAGAACTTGTTTAATCAGCAACGAGCAAGACGCGTCGCAAACGTCAATGAAATTATCCTTTGAATTGCTCGAAGTTTTACTTACTTCTCTACCAACGTTTAATGCAGAATAATTCTTTCTTATCTGTCATTTAAAATATTACCTCGAAATCGTACAATTAATTCGAGACGTCGTTCGGATTTCAGACGAGAGTTCTGGGAAGGGTAGCAGGAGAGATAGAAGGTTTTCCAGAGGCTGTCGCGCGCAGATGTAATTTTCGTGGTCCCTTTGTCGATCACATCTAGATATTTTTTCCCCGGTACAGCGGCGCGTCGGAAAGTTTCGTTCCCGTGAAAGCAGTTTTCGACGTTTCGTCTGCTATTTCGCCGAGCATTGTCGGACGGTCCCGGGGTTGCCTCCGCCGTGTTGGACGCCGGCCAACGACGCCGGACGAGCGGAAGGGAATTTCCCTGTAATTTATTTAACAACGAAGCCCGACGTGGAAAAATTCATTCGTTAAAATCGTCTGGACGTTCAGCTCCAACGCGCCGCGCCGGTCACTGCTCTCGAGCTTCGGGTACTTAGAAAAATAGTTTCCCTTATCCATTGAGATAACAGACGTAAGAAAGTTCGATATATTATTTGTGATATTAATTTAAAGAAATGCCATTCCTTTATACATATATAGGTTTTCATATTTCATTTATTTCAACAGATTACTTGCATTCTATATTTCTTCTGCTTAGACAATTTTTAAATCTGCAGTCTATTAATAATGAAACTTGTTCGTGAAGTTCAAAAAACTGAACGGTTCGCAACCCTCTTTTAGAGACCAGTGAGTCCGTAGATATTCGAATTCTCGGTTAAACTGGGTCGATACTCCGGGCCTACCGGCTCGCGTTAAACCGAATTTAACAAACCCTCTGCGGCTTTAACAAACAAGGGAGGAGCAGCAACATATTTTACGGTCGAGTTTGCAAAACGCGCTTCACCCTTGTTAGTCGCTTCACGGTCTGCGAGTAACTAACAAAGTCTGGATTTCGGGTAAAGAACGAAACGAGATCTTCCGAGTGTTCATTGCCTCCGATAACTCTGACAATCATAAAATCACAACTGAAACATCATTTTATGAACGAGGTTGAATATTTATTGAAAAACAATTTTGGTGCAGACTGGAAGTAAGGCTGGAAATGTATTCTGGCTGGGTGGGACATCCGATCGCGTTTAATTGCGCGCTTGGATATACATTTCGAAACCGAGACAACTTCGTTATAATCGCGAGCATCTCATTAAACAACAAACAAGAGGATAAATTGAACAGGTGGAATTAACTGCACGTATCAGCACGCGTGTAATTGACTATTAAACGATAAATACGAAAATTACGTCGCCCATTAACATGTCAAGAATTACGAGGCATCACCCCCTCTACATTTGTTAAAAACCTTTAAAATCAGATTTCAATTATTCCGCGGATGATATTAAAGGCGAGCGAGGAATAAATTCAAAACGAATCAAACTTCTGTTTAGACTTGGACAATCTATTTAGCGTTCCCTCGATAAATAACTTGGAAGAGGAGCGCAGGTGAATTATTAAAGGCAAACGAAAAACGACTGCGGGGTTCTAATTCGACCTCGAAACCGGACGAATATATCTTCTGTAAATAATTTGCAAAAAGGGCTGCGGCCCTTGGAACGCCAGCAGGGGGCTGGAAACCGTTATTCGTCACCAGTCAAAGGACATCGCGATGCGATCGCGAAAAGGGAGAAAAGTATCAAGAAGGGGCGGCTCTGTCGCCCTCGTTCCGCGTCAAAGTAAATTAAACAAACACCGTCTCTCTGTGGCCGGCCCCGTCACCGCGAGTAATACATTTTATGGACGATTTTGTGAAACGTCCACCTCCTCCCGCTATCTCATTCACGTTCGCCGCCACCCTCGCCTCGCACGCACGCACGCCGCGCGGATGCGTTAATCCCAACCCCCCGGCTAACCCTCGCGGTTGAATGCGCCCAGCTAAAAGCCACCACTACCAGCAGCGACGCCGCCGCCATTCATCCAGGCGCTTTCCATCCGCTCTCTCGCCCCCGCCACAATCCGCGTCCTCCTCCCCCGTTACCTCTTGCCCCAGCTACCCCGTTCCTCCGCCTCGTTGGACGACCTCTCGAGAGCAAAATAGATTCCTGTAACTACCCCTATCTACGCTACGAATCGAACGGCTGTTTGTGTATTCGAGTGTACGGTTATTTGCCTGTCGCGCGTTATGTCTCTATACATATGTATGCAACTCTGCACATACACGGTGTGCGTGCGGGGTTCCACCCCATGGACAGACCGCCCACGGAGCGGTGCTTTTTTCGTTGCCTATTGTTCGCCGAGATTGACGGTCGATGGCTCTTATAAAGAAAAGGCAGTGCTTTCATGATCCAAGCGAGCTATCCGGTACAAATAAATTTCATTAAGAGAGATAATTATTAGTAGCCGGTATTCTTGTTTAACTCTCGAGTTTCAACGAAAACGTGTCAGAATGTTCGAACAGGGGTGAGCGATGTCGCGGACTTTGTCGGACAGGGCCGAGTACGAATTCTAGCGTAGTTCGAGCAGCATAGTTGTCCTCGTACGAACCTAATTACCGAGCAAAGTTCCGATCGGTTTTGGTAGACCGATTCGACCTGATTCCCGCGGACAGCCAGTGACCTTTCCGCAAGACGAGTAAGCAAGCGTTTCAATGCGACTCGGGGATCGACGTTATCGCATCCCGCAGTTCATGCCTGTTACCAACGATTCGTCGTAAAAACGTTGAACGTCGATTCGAAGGAATCGGGCAAAATGGTTATTGGGTTCGTTTTATGTTACATTCTTCTTTCTTCGGTCGTCTGTCTGCCTCGCGCGAGTGTAAAAACACGTGGAGGTGGGCGTCTCTTTCGCCAATTAGTCGTTCGGCTATAATTCGTGTTAATCCGCGAGTCGGCCGGAAATCTCCACATTTAAATCACAATGTGATCAGCCAATTAGTCGCGCTCGGTTGTAGCCGTCGCTCGATTATCAATTACCGTGACCATTCTAACGACCAACAGGGGAAAGAGAGAGAGAGAAGGCTTATGCTCTCTAATTCAATTTTACGCGGAGCGTCGGCCGGGGACGCGCGTGAAAACCGCTGGGAAAGAATCTTGCTCGGTTCATTATCGGTCTGCCGCAGTCCGCTTATCGTGTTTGATCTGCGATCAACGCTCTCCTTTTACGCCATTCGATTACTCTCCTTTGACCTCAACCTTTTCCAACCATCTTCAAACGCTTATCGAAAATCGTCGTTTATCCCCCGCAACAAAAGGTAATTTCTATATAAGAAAATTGAATATAAACACTGCGAATGCAATGTATAAAAATGTATAAATGAAATGAATGCAGCCTGCAATAATCAAACGACAAGAGAAATGCGTGTCATAATTTGTACAATGATCCTCGGCGTAATTAATATGAACTATGGAACATGTAAACGAGAGCGACAATTTTGGGGTTTGTTTTGTAACGCGTACGCATGATGATTAGGCTGATGCATTTTTTTGCGTTAATAATCGGTTTTCGCGAAATTAGACCGCGAGGGTGAAATATTAATTCGCAGTCCAGCGACGGTTTATCGTCGGCTGGCTGGTCGGCCGTTTCGACGGCGCCAATTTCCCCCGGTAATTACCCGGTAGCCCGGGAAAAACGCGCGACGAACGCGCGGAGCTAATTAACGGAGGCCAATAAGCGCGAAAACATGAGGAATTTTGTGTTTCCTCCTCTTGTGCCGGATGGACCGGGGCGTCACTTTCACGCTCGTCGCCCGTTTCGTCGCTGTTTACGAAATAAATAAATATGTGACGGTGCACTTCGCCGGGCGAGTCTCCGACCCTTCCCCGAGCCATCTAGTTTTTTCCGATTGTCAGTCCAAGACCAACTTTTTACTTCTAAATTTTTGTTCCCTACGAATCGGGAAAAACTGTTTCGAACTCGTTTGTCTTGTGCAACAACAGGTATACAAGAAACACGTCTTTTGACGACTCTTTTTTACTTCATTCGTGCGTTGAAAATATAGCACGATTAGAGTAACGATGACCTTGTACTTGAAAATCGTGTACTGGGAAACGGCGAATCGTCGGGGCGAAGCGGAGCCATCGGGACCTGTCCGCTTTGTTTCCGATGATTGCGCGACAACGCGTGGCCGCGTTACAAGCGAGGGTTGAATCGTCTCGGCTAGGATAAGCAGAGCGAATGCGTGGTACGAAGGTTGGAACCGAAGGAGAGAATGGCCCAAAGCAATCGGAACCCCCGTCGAACCGATGTAGTAGATTCACTTACCTATTCGTCCCTTCGTCTGCCGGCCCCCACGGTCTTCGCCCAGTCCCTGGAATCCCTGACGAGTTACGGACTCGCAGTGATTCTCAAATCGTATTCGCTCGCGACGGAAATCGAATTAACGTTGTTTTACGAGTCTCCGTTTTGATAGATTCACCCTTTGACGAGTCAACAGAATTATCCGAGGATCCGAAACTTGGATCTGCATTTCGTTTTTCAAATAGTAAATGACATCGTTTTTGTTAAAAATCACAGGAAACGTAGTAGTGTACGTTTGGAATTGTAATCAGTAGATTGGACGATGTCGAGAGGAATTGGCTCGTTGCGGTTTGTGGAGGCGAGAAACGACTTGGTTACCCCTGGTATCCGGCTATTTTTGTATTCCGGGTGCCTCTGAAATATTGAAAAATTAAGAAAGAACGTCGGAAAAATCGAGAGAATACGAAAGCCACGGGTTACGGGGGAATTTTCACGGAAACTTGCGCACCACTGATGCAGACACGCGTCAAAAAGGATGATATGTACGGGAGGGAAACTGGGATGTGCGGAGGGAAGACGTTGGAAAACCTAACGTTAGCTGCGGCGCGAGCGATGGATGGTGAAAAGGGGTTGAAACGAGACAGAGACGTCGAATGGAACGCGAGGGACGCGGCTAGGCAAGAGACATCGGCCCGAAAGAGAGAAGCGAACTTTGTTGCGTAGAGCTTTAAAGGGAAACCGCAGGATGAAAAATATTTTGCACAAAGTGTTTCACCGCCAGACTCTTTTTCTGTTTTTTTTTTTTTTACCGTTTCACCGCAGTGTTGTACGTTTAGTTACTTTACGAGTCGACTCGCGCGCACACATAATTATGTATTCATGTTCCTCGCTTTTCAATTCCTTTTTCTCCACGTCGTTCAAAGTAACTATTCCTTTTTTTATAGCGATTAGGTTAATCGAAACTGTTATCAAGTATATATTTGATGTTTCGTCTTGCAAAAGGAACAAGCGAAGGGAGCAAGGGGTGCGTACATCGCATCGAGCATTCGGGGACGGGATGAAAGGGACAGAAGGGGCAGCTAGAAAGGAAAGAAAAGAATGGGCGGGGATGGAGGAAGATAAAGAGCGGAGTAACGCGTACGCGGAGTAGAGGTATATGGAACGTCGGGGTTGTACTGTGTGCGCGAAACAGGGTGGCGGAGAGGGCCGAAGAGGAAAGCGAGGTGGCGCGAGTGGTATTCGACCCTCTATAGGGAAATATCCATAATGCGCATTTGCAATTTCAATGCCTCGCCGAGCCCCGGCAAGTTGCCGAAGCACAGCCACCCTCGAACCTTCGTGCCGATCCGAAGCCTCGCTCTTCCACCCATCCCCACCCTTCTCATTCTCAGCCTCTTCTTCTTCTTCTTAGTCTCCCCGCACTCTCTTGCCTCACCATCGTCTCCTATGGAACGCTATAACGCCCCGAGGCAACGCGCAACAACCCAATCCACCTATTTCGACGCATATCCGCACCCTTAGCTCTCCTCGTGCGTGCTGTTCCTTCGATTCGTTCTCACCGAATTTTCCCATTCTCGTTCTTTTCACGGTCGCACCGTCGAGATCTTCGTCCAGGACGTTCACTGGCGAGACTATTTAAACAATCTATATTCTTTGTACAAAGATTGATGCGAATATTTGATGGATCAAAGGGGTAGACGTTGGGCGTATCGATATTTCCGTAGGAAGAGGGCAAAAGTCGGAACGGGTAGAAATGAAATTCACCGGGCTTCATATCGTGGTCGTTACTCTCCGTTCTGGAATTTATTCTCCTCCGGTTCTCGTGTCGCGCACGTACCGCGCCGTGGAATGAGAAAAAGAAGAAAGATTTAAGTACATAGAATCGGGGGAACGGGAATCGAGTGGGCTAAGTTAAAATCAGTGCTGCGGGGGATATCGAAGAAGGCAATATTTCAATCGACGTCAGATTTATCGAGACCCGGCCACGCGAAATGGCCAACGCGTCGAGCCGCGCGTTACGTGCCATTTCGCGAGCCGTTCTACAGAGAGCCGTGATTCATTCCAAGCCACTTTGCACGGGATTATTCGAACGTAATCAATCAACGGAAGGGGTGAAATCGCTGTCTGGAAAGATAGGCGAAACAGAAGCAGGCGAAACAGTTCTCGGATGAGCGAAGCTGGGATGACGTCAGGATGACGAGGATAACGCTTATAAACCTTGAGAGATTTGTATTCGAACTTTCGATGGTCGTTAAAAATCAGAAGTGGTTTCCAATTAATGAAAAATACAATACTTTTTTAATTGTACTTGACAATTACGTAAACGATTTTCCAGAAGAGCGTCTCTAACTGCGACCGCAGTCTGTGAATCATTTTTCCGCGGTAGACTGAATATCCGTCGCAGCTGCCAGCTCTGGGATTCGTTGCTACGAGATAGTTGTTCCAAGCTAAGCGTCTCGCGACCACGAGCACGTGCCACTAATTACCCGTTCGCGGCGTAAAGCAGCAGTATTTTATGCAGCGCAGGCTAATTCGGAATTTTTGACATCAATTATCTCGCGGAGCCCTTGACTTCTCTTGTTCATGTTCCTAAAATGCATGTATCTATTATATTTACCAGGGATACATTACGATATTTTATATCTATATTCTTCTGAGTCATAGAAATTAAATAAGTACAAGCAAAAATTTGTCAAACGACGTCGAATTTTAGGCGAGTCGCCGGTGGTTGAGTTTAAATAAGAACAAGTTGGCAATACGTTCGAACGTCTGTCGGGCATGGGCAGAATGTCGTGGCCATTAATAACGGGAGGCGAACTCTCGTTGCCGAAGTTTACATTCTAAACTCGACACCGGTTATAGAGTGGGCTTAGTAATCCTTACGCATAAATGATAATGGAAGGGTTATTAATTGCTTCTGGCCACGGACCCGTCGACGTTCGAGCTTCTACCATATGGCACTGATTAATTGCTGTAACCGGTATCGAGCCGGGCTCGCATTCTTCGTGTACTTTGCCGTGCTGCGATTAAGTTTGCCGTGCGAATAGTGCCCGTGCTAATTGCTCGTCCTCGTAATTTTCCTTTTAATTATCGGCCGATTTCAAAGTTGTACGCGAGTTCCTTTCAATCGATACTTTTCGCGATTCCCAACTTGGACGATATTTTCAAATCTCTTTTTCGATTCAATTAATCATCTACCCGTACCAGGTACTACTGCATAATTTTCAGAGTTAACTTATAAGTTTGGCTTCTAATTATAGTCCACCGAAAAAGTTCTCCCGTTTCTTGTCCTCGACCCGACTTTTCGTAGGATTATATCAGGCTTTACGCGTCAGGGATGAACCCCCGTTATCGTTTCATTATTTCTGTTAATTTAATACCCGTGGTTATGGGATCGGAAGGGACATCTGACTTGTTAATTTCTCCCGCATAAATTTCTCGCGAGCTTTTAATTGATTCCATCCGGGGCACAACCTTAATCGTCGTTTCTACTCTCATCGAGTCACGGTGACTTCATCGTTCCGTATATATACGCGCGCACAGTCGTACTCCTTTTAGCAAAAATAAACCTTTCGTGAGTTTACTCGAATCTCGATAATGGACACTTCATACAAACGTCACCAGAAGTCCAAGTGAAATTCTTTAAATAACTTTGTCACCTAATAGTTACAATTCTAGATTCAATTTCGGATAGAACGAGGGGGAGGGGGTGTAGGTTCGTTAGCGAAATCACGAACTTTAATCCGACTGATTTCGACCAGCATCGCGCGACCCTTTTCGTCCTTTTTCCTTCGATAGCCCGGAGGGTGGAACACGCGGTGCCAGAAGAACTCTCCAGACTGCGCGGAAAGTACACGGGGAAGGGTCCGGGACGCCTAATTAGACGCGGTGCCCGCCGCTAAGAGGGCGAAACGGTGAGGGAACAAGAAAACGAAGAAGAGACCCTAAAACGTGAACGCGCAAACCGACACGACGACGCCACGCGCACTCGTCACGCGCCTCTCTCTCTCGTTTTGCTCAACTTTCGAACTGTCTCCGACAGCTGGAAAAAGCGCGGGGTTGCTCCTCCTTTTTTTTCCCTCTTCTGTCACGGCCGACTCCCTTGGCGGAAACCTCGAGAACCGCAAATTCATCCCGACGCTTTTTCATTCGCCAAATTGGAAATTTATTTGATTCCTCTTGTTGGACCAAAACGATGCATGGAAATTTTCATTTAGCATTCAAACTTCGTGGCGTGATAATAATTTAATACAAACTGCATCGCTCATAGACAGTTTCATTCGTGAAGACACGAGAATAAGGGTACAAGTCTCATTATTCCTGCTTTGGAATTCGGAAAACGGGTAACAAAAGGAACAGCTGAACTTATGGTACACAGGAATTCTGAAGGGAATGAATCGAGGGGTCGACACCTGTCTAAGGGCGTCAACGAAGCCCAAGGAAACATCCGAAGGGAAAGTAGGGAAGAGGGTGATTCGTTTCCATTACCCGCGGCAACTTCGATGCCGCCGTAACGCACAAATTTACATCATCCAGCCGCCCAGTATCCTTCATCTTGTCCTGTGGAACGGGGTGGGGGTGAGAAGCGCGCGAGAAATGGGCAATTTCTTTTCATTAGCGGGCAGCCGAGTTCGACGCAGCTATTTTCACCGCGATCCACCAGCTAACGAGTTCTGATGTTCGCCGATGAAGAATTCTCAGTAAACTCGATCCAGTTACGCCAATTAGAGTCTATACGTGTATTGTAAAAAGGTTTTGTGTAATCCCGCTCTGTAGTACCAATGAGTTTGCAGTACTGGTTGAAAAATCAGGATCAGATTTTGTTCGACTCTTAATTAAAAATGATATTCGTATAAGGGCATGGAGTGTGTTCTTATAAATAAGTTTCGCATATGGCATTAAAATTGAAGCATCGAACACCTGGATGGATGGAGGCGACAAAGTCGTCCGAGCGCACGCGATCCCCTAATTGTCTTGCTCGACGCGCAACCCCCTCGGGTAAGGGGTTGAGAGCGCAACGAGGCTCCTCGACGATGTACGCGGCGTGTCTACCTGAACACCGAGAGCGCCCTTCGTGTCTCGCTTCATCCGAGCGTGGCTGCGTACGAGGTAGAAAAAAAGGGGATGGAAGTGGGAACGATTCGTTTTCATTAGCGAGGCTGCGGCAAGTCTCGGCCTCTCGGTTTGGCTGCGGCTTGCGAAGACGTTAACTGGGGGGTCGGAGGTTCCTCGAGTTGGGGTTGACTCGAGTCACGAGAGAATACCACTTGGCGAGAATGCGAGGAGAGCGAGAGCTGTATCGGTGAGTTCCGGCGAGAGCCGTGTCTCGAAGGACCGAAGCTGGTTTTGCGTTAACCCCTGGATTATTGCTGAATTTCTTGCTTTCTATTACCCTCGGCTAAGTGATTTTTTTATTATGTCATCGTAAAAATGTGTTGCGCACAGTAGTCGAGATAAAATAATAAATCGCTTTAAAGCAAATATTCCCAGCGGACGGATTTAATTTGGATTCGATTCGACGGCTATAAAATTGACTGGGACCGCGCTTGGAAAAATCATTGAAATATTTTTTTGGAGGAGAAAAATACTCTTGTCGTTGCGACAGTTACATGCGGGAAATTTGAAACGAGACGGAAATAGAGTTATTAATGCGATCGGGCGCAAATTCGCGCACAGAATCGGCCATTCGCATCTCTGTATAAATATTGACCGAATCGGAAATCATTGGAACATACTGCGAATCGAAGTGGGTCATTTACGTTTAAATTATTCGAGCGATGTTTGCCCTCCGACCGTTCAAAATTGCTCCCCCTGTGTGTTCCCATTTAAACGATTATCTAATTATATTTATAAATCGTGAGACGAGTCATTCATTGAATTTCATCTTGAATCACTTCATACAACGTTGTATTAAATGATTACAATATTTAAAGTGTTCAGACATTTCAATTTCAATTGACGATTATCATCTTCAGTTGAAATTTTCTGCGACGAATACGTATTAATAAAGTCCGCGTGAAGTTCACCTTGAAAGCTGCAGTTTAGACTACTTCTGCTAGTCGTACAGAGTCGGACTGTTACTCTCGGAGACCGGAGGTCGAGGGTTGCCAGTCGCGGGGGTGTAAGTGCTGTTTCGTGTACGGCCAGTTCCACCCCCTCGCCTTCGATCCCTCTCTCCCACCCGTTCCTATTTATTCTTTTTCCCCAGAGAGTAAAACGCCCACGCGCGCATTCCCAACAGTCCCACGAGCTCTGCGTGCCGGGGCTAAAGGCCAGTTTCCCTCCTTGAGAGTACCACCGAATTTTTCGAATTCCTTCGAAAACGAAATTTATTTACACCCAATAACGCAACCTGCCAATTATCGGAAATCTGTTAATTGAAAAGAAATATAGATGTATCGGTCAGTTAAGTTTTTTAGTAAACGGATTCGAAGGGATAACTTGGATCGGGGGTGGGTTTCTGTAAATGGCAGTAAACCGAGGAATCAATTCGCAGCCGAGTTAATAGCGGGTTACAGTGGTCAGAGCAGTTCCACGTAAGGGGCGAAGCGTGGTTGAACATCCTCCACAGTCCGAACTCCGAAACGAGAGAGACTCGGTTCGGCAAATCGTCTACCGGGTGTTCATCCCAGTAAGTTTCTCGCGAAGTTTAGGGGACACGGGCCCTTCTATCTGGGACGTGATAAACTCAATAGCATCTGCGCCGTTGGAAACCGTTGCCGATGACAGGGATAATTAATGTAGGGATGCGTACGCCGAATCGGGGATCGTTTCGTGATAATCGATGTCGTTCATTCTTTTCATCCCTCGTTTGCTTCGTAGAACACCGTGGTCAACTCTGGCTGTAATTAGTGTTGCGGTCCTGATTTGCGGATTGGTCAACCCCCTATTACGTTAGGTTACACCGAAATAATGCTCGTTCTGACGTCCACGCAGACAGTCTGGTTAATTAGCAGATGGCGAAATTTATTTACTGATAGAAAAATTATAATAATGCGATTGCTGACGAAAATGCATTTTTCTAACTGACATCCCGTTTTATTTCGCACGAATCTGTTAATTAGCAAATTAATGTTTGATCATAAAGAACTATACCGATAGATTGACGAATCGATGAAAAGAAAAACTGCGTTCCAATTCCGGTTAATTGCATTTAATTCCCGTTAGCGAAGATCACTTGCGGAGAATTATTTCTCAGCACCCAGTCGTTAATCGAATCTGAAAGTCGTAACCGATACCGGGTCGATGGATCGTTTATTCTCGGAACGAGGGAAATTAAATAAACACGCGGAGGAGCGAGCAAGCCGGAGATGAAAATTCGCTCGATGAATTTCCAATCGGCGATCTCTTCAAACGAGAAACGAGTTTTCTATCCGAGGTTGCCCGAAACTACGTAAATGACCGGTCCCTCTATCAACAGTCAAATTTTCACCCATCCGTTCTACTCCTGTTCGATTCTAATTTCATTTTCCTTTCTCAAAAGCCCAAGTTAAATACTTAAATTCGATTAAAAAACGAATGCGTTTAGTGAAACGTAACCGAAGCTTTTCGGTCATCGGGGCAACACTTAAATTTCCACGTTAAACAATCAAATAGATGTTGCACATTTGATTATCTTGTATTTAATTAAACATGACGCTTTTATGCAAGTTGAGCGGTGAATTTTTAACGAGTACGCGGCCGAACTCATTAAACTTCTTTCGGTGGCTCTCTTTATGAATTTCCAATTCTGCTGCACTGATTACGGTTACAATTCGATGTAATTCGTTTGGCGGCCGGGGAACGCGCAAACATTTCCGCGCGCATCGCCACGCATTTTAATGCCCCGCGCAATTTTTGTTCGTTAGTTCTTATCCGATTTCCTTTGTCGGTTAACGTCCTTTCGAAAACCGTTCTGCGGTAAATATGCATTTAAAATAACTGTAAATGAATGATCAAAAGAAGCAGTGAACCCGAACTACAAATGAAACGTATGTAATTCAAGAGCAAAGCCGTGTAAATGGAAATCGTAATGGATTGATAGTAGAGAACAGAATATGAGGTTGAATATACAAAGGAAATATTACACGAATTCTCGGTTTGCGAGCTGCGCGCGTGCTGATATTCGATTCTCGTATACAATTTTATAGAAAACACAAACTAGGTAAAATAGGAAGCTGGTGGTTTCTCGGCCCGGGTTGTTTAGAGGTCCCTCGGGGCGGCCTGAAAACGGTATATCGCGGTTGTTCACCGGTTCTCCGAGCATGGCAAGCTACCGTGGTTCTCGTCTCGTGAAAAATTTCCGTTCGCCGAGTGTCGCCGCGGTTTATTAATGATCGGGCCGTAACGGGGTCACCTTTCCGGCCACAATGAAAGCTTTTCACTCGATTTTCCATCGGTACCCATTCTTCGACCGGTGAAAAAGGAAAGGCGAGAACCGACTAAGAAAAGCTCTTGATCCCGACTCATTAGAGCAACGATCGAGTTAGACATCGATCAGGCAAGGTTTAAGTCGCGAGTCGGTTAAAAGGCTACGGTGGAACGGGCCAAACCGGGCCAGATTAGGTTGGGCTCTCGGTGATAAGTGATCGCGGTTCCCGGTCTGAAACTCTAATTAATACCTCGACGCTTCGTTTGAGCCGGTGACTTACGGGCCTGTCGGCCATGGCCGCCGGGCGCAGAATTACGCTCCGACTGCCGGCGCAGCGGCGTTGTCCTTCAGGGGCGGCCCGGCCATTTGTTATCGCGAAAGGGGGTCGGAACGAACGACCGATCGACCGGACGACCGTTTCCAACCCGCGACTAGAATCGTTCTCGAACCGATTCAATCGAGCTACGCTGGATATGCCTCACGATTCAGTTTAACGAGCCGCGATTCTCCACGCCTCCCGATAAAGGACAGTATCGATCCGCGGATTGATTCCCGCCTGACTTCCATTCAACGCCGAAATACCAACGAGATAGTCCCGAACGCGTTAACCACTGGTTTCACGAGATTTAAAAAACGCATTTGCACCGTTAGTGTAGGTGGTGTCGATTAGTACATGAACCAGAATATGGAACATCGCATTGGACAATTATAACGTGAAATATTTTTATTATAACGCCCATGGCCGACAGTATGCGACGTGATCTTTCTCCAAAGGAAAAGGATTAGGTAGAATAGAGGATCATCGCGAATGCTTGGCGTTCTTTCAGGCAACGTCCGGACGTTTTAAAAACTGCTGCACTCTGTAAACTCCCTTTCGTAAAAAGGGACGATTTATCTCGGGGACTCCATGAAAACGTAAACGAAGCGTCACGCTTGAAACGTCCTCTCGAATTCAGCTTTTTCTTTTCAACGATTCGTCACGGAGCGAGGAAGTCGACGCGGATGGAAAGCCCCGGCTTCGTTTTCCTTTCATCCGTACAAGCTCACACCTTTTTCTCACCTCCATGAAACCTTGCCCAATCCACTGTCCGAGCGGACGTAACGTGCTTTACTGAGTGACAGCATCCCTCATAAATGTTGATGAAAAAACGGGACAGGATAGACATTAGAGGCAATTGCATTTTCGTATTTATACACGTACTCCTCTCGATATATTATCATGGAATTTTAATTGTCAAAGAACCGACATGGTATTGTTCCACTTTTCCGCGCTACAAACAAATTCCACTTAACCGGGTGCTAGGTTCTCTAATAGAGCTTGGGTGTAAATGACCAAGGGAAAATATCGGGGCAAAACGGAGTGGCGGCCGAAAGGCGATCGGTTGAAAAGGTTTCGTCACGCGACGCTCTCGAACCGGCGCAGCGGGGTGGTGCATTTTACAAAAGGTACGCGGCCGTCCTTCCATTTCCCCTCACCATCTTTTCACGGTTCTGCTTTTTCCTACGCTCTTTCATCCAAGACAATTTGTCGTCGTTCACGATACCCGTGGGGACATGATAGCATGCCTTGATACGTCTCGCGTTTAATAAAAACATAGTTCTTAAAGGTTCCGTTAAATCTTCGCAAATTGCCCAATTATTGAAGCGAGATTGGTACATGTTATTTACGTTTTGTAATTTCTTTGTTCTGTTTCAATGGAAACTTGGTTTCGGAAGTCCGAGGCGAACGTAATTGTAACGGTTAATGTGTTTCGACCGGTTTATTTGAAAAGATGAACGCGCCTGGAAGCGAGCAGAAAAATAGGTAAATCGCGGCGCGAAGGCGCGGCGGAAGAAGGAGAGTTCGCTTCTCAAAGTTCCATGACCCTTTTCTTTTCCTTTCTCCTTTGTTCCTTCGCCGGGAGCGCACACCTTTTCCCTCCGTCGTCGTCGCCTCCTGGCTACCCTCCCACCGATTCTTCCCTGCTCTTTGTCAAGCAACAAACTTTCGCTCGATTGAACGGACAATCAACCACGATACACCGCTAACTTTTATAAATAACTTATGGCGATTGGAAAGGATAAACAGGATGGGGTGGTGCAGGACCAAGGAAAATAGTTGGTTCACGTTACTTCAGAAGAATGAATCGATTTTTATACGATTCCTTTCTCATGCAACGTAAATAATGTTTGTTGTAAAAGTTGTAAATTTAAGATCCGTGAAATAATAACAGTTGTTATTCTTTCTGTTACAGGTAAGCCTTTGACGGATCCGAGCCTTTGGTTCCCTTTGAAGGTAGAATTGTAAGTACCGATAGATATTAGACATTTATAATGTGAAATCTTCGAGTCCTTCTGGTGAGAAGCGCAGTAATTGGTCAGTTGCAAGCATTCAATTATTTAATCCCATGGTAGTACCTTTGCTACGAATTCTCTTTGGAACTGTCAGAGATGTATGTACTACAGTCTTCAATGGACAGAGCTTATAATCCACGTAATAAGTAGTACAGGACAGTAATTGGTCAGACATCAGCGTTGAATTATCTACCTTATTTCCAGCCGCTTATCGTTCTCGTAGCTAGTAGTACGGCATGATAATTGGTCAGACACTATCCGATGTATTATTTCTGATCATGATTCACGTTCCGTCCCGACGTTCGAATTTTTCGAACACGTGCTCAGTTTCGATTCGTCATTTCCTTTCATCGCACGGAACATTATTCCCCGCGGTGTTCGATAAAGGCTGACCGATCTCGAGTAGGGTGAGCAAGGAGGAAGTCGGTGGAGACCCGAGGGGAGACGGCGGTTAGACGCGGCCGGCCGATTAAGACGTCGATAAATAATATTAATTGTCGGGCAACTCCCGTGCCAAAAGCACCCCGCGCGCGAGGGTGGCAGACGCAGTCGAAGGGGTGGGATGCGTTGCGTTTAATCAATACCCCACGTAACGCCGCTGCAGATGGATGATGGCTAGGGTCAAGTTCGAGCCGCGTTTAAATGGATATTTTACGACTCTCATCTTTTAATCAAACGCGTTTGTGATAAGAAAAAACATTGAAATACTCGTGAGATGCAGAATGTTCAAGATAGTTGCGAAGGACTTAATCCCATCGGTGATGTAGGAAAGATGGCGTTGATGGGAGCATGCTCGTCTGTGTGTCGACGGTGCGGTGATGATGGTGGTACCGCCGATGCTGTTGCTCTAAGTATATTACGTAAGCCGGGGCCTCCTCGACGCAGCCCCGAGTTGTGTAATTAAAATTAATAATTCCGCGGCCTCGATGCAGCCCTGTCAGACGACTCTATTTACCCTCGCCGCGCCCCCACGTCTCGCCTGCTCTTCGCGTCTGGCGTTCGTTCTTCTTAACGCGCTCACCGATACTACCGATTTCCGCTCGCGACACCGGAACAGCTCGTAATCGCGCGAGAGTGCCGCGGTACTTCCAAAGTGAAACTCCTGCGAAATTTTCATCTTCTGTCTTTCCACGTTTTACGAGACTTCCGGTTCGTTAAAAACGAGCAAACCAGCTGCCGCGCGCAGCCCTTCCCCGAGCGCGAGTAAAAAATTCACCCGCGTGTTTTCTTAACGAGCTGTCTAACGTGACGTTTCCGCAAGTTCTATACGTTATCGAAGCCAAGTCAGTTTAAAGTTTAAAGTCTAGTCGAGCGGTGTCTATCTTTAAATTCATAGAATATTGAAAGAACATGGTACACCGGATATTTTCTTCATCATGATTTCGCGTTGTTTTTGGTAGCAAAGGATCGCCTTGGCAGCGGTGCTTGAGACGAGCACTCGACCACGCCGCTGCGTGTGCTCGAAACCACTCGTGCGACTGCTTTCATTTTTCAAGCCGTCGAGGCCGACAACCGCGACAATGAACGCTCTAATGCAGTAACGATTACTACAGGGGTTGGTTTTTAGCCAGCAAAAAGCGCGACCTTCACGCTTTCACTCGCAGAAATGTTGAATATTTTTACCGGGAAGAGATCCTTTTTAAAATATAAAATATAAAGCATTGAAATCCGTGAGACATAGGAGCTTCGAGGATGAGTGTTCTAAGTAAAACACGCGAGTAAGGGTGATGGAAATTACTTCGATTTCGAGCAGCCCTCGGCTACCGTGACTAGTGACGGACGGCCTGTCACAGGTAGGTTACTTTCTTTCATGAATTTTGCATCAGCCTCTTCTGCTGTCCTTGCGCTATAGTTGGCTGGCTCGAGAATAGGTCGGATCTTCTAGAACTCCTATCATCAAGGTCAATACCCCTTTCACGCAGTGCACGTCGCAGACATTATATGCCACTATTCACACGACTGATCAAAGTTTACTCGATGAACTCTTCTTATAGTTTACCGATTATATTATATTCCCTGTATATTCACCCTTTGTTGTCGATTTTTTAACCGGATTTGTCGTGGCAATCGAGTCTGAAAATAGAATTGCGACGACATATCGGGACATTGTTTGGGCAGTGGGCGAAAGGGTTTAAAACTTTCCGGCGCGGAACCATTTGTAAAATTTTCAGCTAAAAGCTTGTAACGCAACACAAGTCACGGTTCGATTCGAAACAACTCAAAAGCAACGCGTCGTGTCATCGACGATTCAATCGATCACGCGGGGGCGCAGATTGGACGCTCGAAAAAACAGCGGTGCGCGTTGAAAAATCGTCGAAAGTCGAAAGCGGATGATGCAAGGGGTCGTCCATTCCGCGCGGATCCCATAAAAGCGATAACCGGGGTAATAAGATTCTCCCGCCTCTTTGTTCGCAGCTTTCATCGATTGTAACTATAGCCTAGGTAAAGTGACAAAGGGAATGGTAACGCGGTAACGATCATCGCTATCAGGTTTTCTCATTTAAATTACAGAATATCTCGCCGCAAGTTCCAATCTGTTATTAACGAGCGGACACGGGCTCTCACTTACTCGGCTCGTACATGAAACACAGACCTCTGAGGATGGTTAACGAGTAGAACTCTTGGAAATTTTGATTCCCTTTCTTTAGCTATTGACGTCGCGTCAGAATAATTTTCACGCTCGACGTGGGCGATATACTATGTATAGGTACATGTATATGCTCGGTTAATGCGATGCAAATTTATAAGCAAATTTCGGCATAACCGCGTGCGCACATGAGCGCAACAGTTTGCAACGGCCCTTTATTATGCATCGTTACGGTTTAACGGTGTTTAAACTTGCTGCTAATCAATTTTATTGAGGCCATCGTTCGGAAACGTCGCACGAAAAAATTCTATTAATCACAGGCTTCTGATCGAGACTAGCTAGTCTACAAATGTTTAATTAGCAAATAGAAATGCAAGTTGTACGACGGTGTTCCGTAGTATCGAAGTTAAAATCAATTTCCTGGTAAAAGCTCTGCGTTACGAGACAGTTTATCTTAACGCAATTACCATAACGGCGTTGTCGATATTCTCCGGTCGGTTCGTGGAGCAAATAGATCGCCGAGACGACTTTAAGCTTCCTCGAGTGGCCGCGGTTTCTTGAAACTGACCGCCCCTCGTTTAACTAGCTCGAGTTAACTGAAAGGGATCGAAGGGAGGGAATTATTTTCGGGAAATTTACCACGATACTTGATCGATACTGTGATGAATGGCGTCCACTCGAAGCGTCGAGCCTCCCAGCCAAGTTTTTAAAGGCTGGTCGATGTAATTGACGGAAAAACTTATCGATACTTTCTCAATCGGCCCTCCACTTCCCGTCGTCGGTGAAAACGATTGCCTTAATTGCCTCGACTCGCCGCTCCATTTGCTCGCGCCGCAATTAATCCTCGACGATTGATCGAGGCCCATTTGACGAATTCTCACCGATTTTCGAAAGTCCGTCGTAAACTATATGACCTTCCCTCCTCGAGGGAAATTTCAAATATTACAAACCGGGTCGACTTTGTTCCTTTATACCAAATCCAATTTAAAACGCGAGATTAAAAAATATAAACGAGGTTCCGTTTGACGAGGAAGTAGATTGCGAGAAGTCGGAATACGCGCAGACTTCGCGTTACACCTCCTTTGCTCGAAAGGAACTGTTTGCTCGCTCCGATATCGTTCCAGTTGTTTCAGTCCGTGCCACTCGGTTTGAATGACAATTTATTTACCGGCACACCCGATCGGGCATGAAACGCGAAATCGACTGTGAAATCCATTGCGTCTTTCCAAGATTGTAGACGCATAAACCAGGCTCCTCGCATTTTTGTTTACAATTTTAAATAACCAATGTTCCCAGGCAAAGTTTTAATACAAAAATGTTTTATACATCATGAGAAAAGTATTAATCAATATATGAGGTATTGTATTAAATTTTTATTATAATATTCATGACCAGCTGCGTTTGAAAAGAAATTTCGTATCAGCTTTAAAGTTCGTACTTTCCATAAGTCAAGACGTAAAGTTCGGATTGAAATATTAATTGGTGTTGTGCAGTCACTGAAAATTCCCATGGCCATGCATTTATGTATGCAGGCTGACACGCGTATGCATTTATGTATGTAGCCGCGTCTCCTACAAGGCGCGCCACTTATTCTGACCGCCGCAAATAACTTCGTTGTGTTACGCTGCGTTGTTTGCATAACCAAAAACTGTTTCCCCCGGGGAAGGACGGGGAAGACTAGGAATTGTTCCGCGCGCGCGTTACAGCGTCGTGTTTCAGGATTACTACAAACGTAACGGCGTAGGTGAGGGAACAGAACGGTTTTGATAAATGCCCTGTTAAACATTTTTCACGGTTAGAACAATGAACGCTTTTATCCGAAGTGATCGACAAGGAATGATCGATCGCAGTCGTTTCGAAGTGGCAAACGGTCGAAAATCCGTAAGGAGGTGGCGTCTTATTTCGGCACAGCCAGTTTCGTGGCCGTCGGCTCTCGAGGATGCTCGTGAAACTTCTCACGTTGATAATCATTTTGAACTCGTTACCGAAATTTCTCTAGAGACGGGCACGCCGGTACCAAAGGGCAATTGGCCGAACTTTCCTCCGTGACGCAAATCTAGGCCGACGAAAACATGCTCACTCTGAAAGCTGACCAGATTTACGCCGAGAGCTTCCGTGGAAACGTGATTCCTCTATACAAACCGATGAGTCTCAATTCCTTCGTCTAAATGCATACGAGGCAATACTATGTTACATTTTAGTATTTAATTATTGGCAAAAAACTTCAAATATTAATACATCAAAGAATTGCGAAAGTTGCATAAATATTTCTCATAATTTTCAACGAAGGGTTTAGATTGTCGAAAGCAAACAACTTGTTTTTCAACGGGAAGAAAAATAATTTATTATGTCCTCGGTGACAGTGCCGCGGGGCGGAGTTGGAAGAATAATTTGCAAAAATGGAATTCCGTCGGTGGGCGGACGTTGACGAGCTCGTACGTGCAGCGGCCACGGTGACGATACATAAGGCGCGGGAAATAATTGTGATTCGCTGTACGGCGTGGTTGACGAATGAAATTCTGCGGTCGAAATAAAATTGCAACTTCGCACGGCACTCTCGCGTCTACCAAAGCATAATTTAATTACTGCGCTGCCCGTTTCAATCCCCGGATCCGATCTCCGTCGAGTCGATTGCTTATTTATAATCGGGACAATACTTCGTTCCAAAGTATTTATTACACTTTTACAATGAAATTCGCAGAGAAGACCGAGAAACGAATTTGCTATATGAATAGAATTGGAAATAGTTTCTGAATTTTGTTGAAGATGAGAAAACGAGGATAGGGAAGTGTTATTAATTGAAGTCGTGGAGTAGCTCTAACGGAGCGATAACGGAGAAATCGTGGCCAGGCAGCACCGTTAACTGATTCGAACATCCTAATTTCCATCGATCGGGTCCGAGGTTCCAAGAGGACTCGATTACCGTGCAGCCAGAAGTGTGTATGTGTCTGAGCGCGCGCGCGGGGGGGGGGAGGCGAATTCGATTCCGTGCGCGGGAGTTTACAGCCGTGGCAGATACAGAGTACGTATGTACATATGTATACACGTGTATCGGGGGAGGCCGATAACGGGCCGATATAAACCCGGGCAGGAAAGAGGCCGGGAATGCGGGAATCAGATTCGAACTCGCGATAATTCAAGCAGCCGTACGACGTACATTCTCGAGACTCGAACTGGGCTATTGCTGTCGGAGGTTTGACGTTAATGATACTTATTAATAGTCCGTGGCTTGAAATACGATTCATCGCCTTAAGTTTCACGTCAAACATTTCACCCACTGATCATGATTGAAAATTATTTGGATGCTGTCATTTAGAAAATCAAATTAACAGTTGCAATATTTTACACAGCAATAGCTCAGTTCGAGTCTTAGATAGAAATAAAACGAGGATCATAAAATATCGAAGATTTCATCTATTCGTAAATGAAAATTATGAGGATGTTATTATATAATTTAGAAGTAAAATATCTTGCATAACAGACGGAACTAGGAAAAGCGTTGTAAAATAAATAAAAGGCGAGCAAGGGAACACCGTTTGTCGATATTCAATTAAGCCCGCGCGAAACTGCGACTAGGTATCTGTCCTATTGACATCTCGGTTCAATTACTCTATTTTCAGCAGCCGCAATCGGTATAGAAAAATCGTTGTCGATATACTTCGTCGAAATACAATGGACCGTCTTTTAACGTCTAATTAATCATTACAGAACAGCGTTCTATTCTAGTGAAACTTACACGTTCACAGAAAATAGCTTATTTTTGTCAGTTCTTTTTAAGTACACTCGCTCTAATATTTATATACACGCAATATCAGTTTTCGATATCTCGCTAAGTCAGCAAATGTCAATTAACTTTCGTCAAATAAGGACGGCATTGATTTTTTCTGACGGAATCGATTAAGCTTATTAATTTCGAGATGGATATAACTCAGACAAATGTCTACAAGAAAGATGCTTCAAATAAAAGTTGTAGATACTGTTATTACCTAGAAACAAGGTCCATACAAATTCCTTTTATCTTGGATACTTCAGGACTAATCAATTAATTAGTTCATTCATCGTCAATAATTATTCCTTGATGAATGGAGTTAGAACGAAATTGAATAGAACCTTTTTTATGTCTGACAAATGCAGTACAACTTTCTTTAAGGATGTATTGGCTATACAGTCAATCCCAAAAGTTTATGTGCCTTAGAAAAACGCATTTCCTATAATTAAGAATAGTGTATTCT